>NW_008690613.1:0-520 GCF_000695815.1 Acanthisitta chloris | reverse complement strand
CTTCATGGAATTTTCTTTAGCGTAGCGGTTTATCTCTGTTGGAGAATGGCTAACAGAGCAAGGACGTACTTCCATGGAGGTGCTGTGTCAGCAAGGAGACCCCTACCAACCCAAGCAAGAGTCGAGCAAAGGTCTATGGGAGCTTTGAGCATATAACTAAGAAGTAGGCCTCAGGCATTTAGCTTCTCAGCATTAGAAGTTGTTTTCGCAGCACAATGTTGCAGCCGAAGGACAAGCTATCTGGGAAAGCTCAGCAATGTTGCAAGCCCAAGGATGAACTATTCCGGGACAACAAAGAAGGATTCTCCAGAGAACAAAGAAGACTTCTTCACAGCTGCAGACATAGTATATAAATGCTTCACAGCAAGCAGACATAGTATATAAATGTAACCTGTAGAGCTTAGGTAATGCTAAAGTGAATAATAGGTATAGTTGTCCTGCAAGCTAAGAAAGTATACAAATGTAATTTTTAGGGTTTAGGTAATGGTAAAGCGAACAATAAGCATAGTTGTTCATGCAC
>NW_008690612.1:0-266 GCF_000695815.1 Acanthisitta chloris | reverse complement strand
ACCATCCCACTCCATTTTCACCCCATTTTTCCCCATTTTCACCCCGTCCCACCTCATTTTCACCCCATTTTTCCCCATTTTCACCCCATTTTTCCCCATTTTTCCCCATTTTTCCCCATTTTTCCCCATTCCCACCTTGCTGTCGTGGTGGATGAGCCTGAGCTCGTAGTCGGGCAGGATGTCCCTGCGGCTGTTGACGTCCTCCAGTGCCATCCTGACGGCTGGCAGACAGGCCTGGCCCCCGGGCCACCCCCCACTCATGGGGA
>NW_008690611.1:55601-74013 GCF_000695815.1 Acanthisitta chloris | reverse complement strand
CGCCGGGGGAAAGCCCAAGCGCTGACCCCTCGCTCCGCTCAGGAGCCGCAGGGCATGACTCGATCCCACGTTTGCTTTCTGCCCTCCCCTTGGCACGGCATCCCCCGCTCCTCCTCCGGGGGCGGGGAAAGCCTTGCGGCTGGCTCCGCGCGGCTCCAGCCGCCGGGAGAGCTGCGGAGCTGGAGTAAGTTGAGTCTCTGCGGTGCTCCAGGCGTGGGGACACCTACATTCCCCCTCCGGGGCCGGGGAAAGTCGTACGGCAAGCATCCATCACCTTCCTCTGCCGTCTCCCGCGGGCAGCCCTCGGCTGCTGTTTATTTTGTTATCAAATCAATTAAGCTGCCGCTCTCGTATAAAACGGGGGCGGGAGGGGAAGAAGGAGGAGGAGGGGGTTTGGAGTAATACTGAGACCACTCCTTTGACATCGTCTCACCAAAGTAAAGAGCTCCTCCTGTTGGAGAAATGTTTTTCTGCCGGCTGGGAAAGGCTCAGCGCGCGAGAGATTTCATTTTATTACTTTGGGTTACGTGGCTTTACGCCATACTATGTCTTTCTTTTCTTTTCTTTTCTTTTCTTTTCTTTTCTTTTCTTTTCTTTTCTTTTCTTTTCTTTTCTTTTCTTTTCTTTTCTATGTCATGTCATTCTTTTCTTTTCTTTTCTTTTCTTTTCTTTTCTTTTCTTTTCTTTTCTTTTCTTTTCTTTTCTTTTCTTTTCTTTTCTTTTCTTTTCTTTTCTTTTCTTTTCTTTTCCTGTCAGTGGTCTCTGCACTAACAACCATGCCAGTCACTGGCATAGTCTTGTGTGATCTACTTGATTGTCATTATGTGTGGCCACTGCTGTAACTGGGAGGACTGGTCAAACACAAACTTCAAGACGGTGGACTCTTCCTGTGCTGTGCATAACGATCCAGCCCCACTAACACCAACACAATATTTGGCACCTTGTGAGTAACACTTGTCAGCTACAGGATTTCTTGGCTTGATCCAAAATCTTGCAGAAGTCTGTCCTGGATGCTGGAATGATTTACATTGGCTCTTGGAGGCCATCAAATCTGCTCTTACACAGGGTAATTTCTAACCTGTGCACTACTAAGTTCATGTCTGTGATTACTTTAAAGTTTTTTTAAACTTACCATTTCTGTCAAATGAGCTAAGTTGGACTGGGTAGCCAGGATAATCACAACTGGTATCTTTTGGGGAAACCTTGGCAGGAAAACCCAAACATTTGATGTGCAAAGAGATCTTCTCAGAGCCTTGTGATTTGCTGGGAAGTGCTCCTCTGAACGAGGTGTCTGGCTGGAAGCATCGATCTGGTTGCCAGAGGAGAGTGCCTGGCCAGCCTGGCCTGCAAAGAGTAGGATTGCTGGGTTTCTACAGGAGCTGTTGCTCTTTCTGTCTAAACAAGCTCTACTCTTTACCACTCTAGTTGCTGCCAACGATTTAACACTATATCCTACTAAATAGTGATACATCATATTTGATTCTTTCAATAGCAGTGCAAAGAGGCTCTAGATCCCGCCAGTCACGGAATGCTATGGGTGCATTTTGTTATGTTTTAGTGGTTACTCCTTATCAGCACTGTCATCCTCTGTGAAAATTTACTGAAAAGAGAAAAAGGAGTGTCTTACCTATATAGGGCACTTCCAGAGCCATAGAGATAATCAATGAAGTTGCCAGAGTAGCCTTCATCCTGCCCTTGCAATGTAAGAGGATGCAAATGTTTTGTTGGCTTGTAAGTAGGAGTCTATTGTAGGAGAGTTGATGGCTTTGAGAAGCTCTCACCCACTCCCTGTGCTAGTGTGTGAGTTAGGTGGTGCTCTGAGGAAGTGTGATGTTGCATTGTGTTTTCTGGGCAGGAGAGGTGTGTGTGCAGGGTTCAGGTTAAAGGTTTCAAGTGGGAAGGAGGGAGGAGGCCTGTGGGTTCTAGGAGTTGGTGGGGTGGTGTGCTGAGGGTGAAACTGCGGTTGAGGGCTTCAAAACCCGAGTGAAGGCTTGGCTATGGACTTCATGGCTTTCTAATGTTTTTGTTGGTGGGATGTGCCATGAGCAACTTGAACGGATTTTTAAACAATATTTTTGGTTTGGTGGGATTTCTCTGCAAACATTGACAGATGGCATGGGTAGCTCATGTATTTTCATCTCTGTTCCTCCCATAGTGTCTTGCAAAGCTCTAAATCTTCATATATCACCTTGTTTTCTGTATGACCTCTTTACTTGACTCCCCTTCTCTGCCTCCTTTTCCAGACCATGTCCTGGATTAATTCTATACTCTGCTGTTCCTAGAGCCTACTAACCCTTTTCTTCTGTTTTCTGACTCTTTGGTCAGATCTTTCTCTGCTCATTTATACAGAATCACTGGACATAAACCTATGAGTTGATATAATACAGGCACAGAGAAAAAAATAAAGGAGGCAAAGGAGCAGGGAAGGAAAAGGGGCTATGTGTGGCAGTGAGGAGGGCAGCATGAGGAGAGGTGGTAAAGATATTGAAGTATAGGTGGGGGCTTGTCTGCAATGTGCTCTGTGGGTTTGCAGGACTGACAAGCTCCAAGGGGGAGGGAGATGTGAGAAAACTGGCTTTGTAGCCAATCTGGACCCAAGCAGAGAGAAACAGAGGAATTGTGTGCTGACAAAGGCTGGGCAGCTCATCTACCTTGAACACCTCTCATGTAAGCTCTCCCTTCCCTTAATGCTGCTCCACACAATCCTGCTGCTGCAGCTGCCTGCACCCCTCTGCCCCAGCCAGCTGAGCTGCCCATGGTGCATCTAACCAGTATGCCAGGGGGAGAGCCCATCGTTCTTGGCTCAGCTTTGTGGTGCAGTCAGCGCTGGCACACACCAGCACAGAGGCACAGCTCCTTTGGCACGAGCTGAGGCAGAACAGGAGAAGGTGACATGGGCAAGACATCTGCAAGGAGAGCTGCCCAAGCACTGCTGATCTGGTGCAGTACTTCAGGGCCCAGGGCCAGGCTTAGTCTGTTCCTCCTCTACTGCAGAGACACTGGAGCACTTGAGGCTTAGTGGGGCTTAACCACTTACATCCAGTGCTCAGTCACTTTCTCGTCACATCACGTGCTTACACACGAGTATCCCACACACCTCACTCCTCTGTTACCTTGAAAATCCACCTCCGTGATTTCTATTATCAGGTGAGAAATGTAAGAGGTGGAAGGCTTTTAAACTCACACTGCTGGCAAACCCAACCAGTTCCGTTGGCTAAACTCAGCATAATGTGAATCTGCCACCCGGAGCAGGAGGAATGATTTGCAGTGCCTGCAATTTCCAAGGTACATAGCAACAGAAACCTTGAGGTGCCATCAGATCGTCCGTTTGCAATGTCTGGTACTTACAATTATTTGAAAATAAATGAGAAAGAAGATGAACATCATTTAGAAAAGAGTAGATATACCAGAAAACAATGTTAACCCCTCCCTGCCTTATGCAAGAGCTAGTCTCTAAAAACTGGATATTAAGCTCAATCAGGAAAGTTTGATACAGAGGGATTTGATTCCTCTTTTGGCTGCAAATTCCAGGCCAGCTTTAAGTGTGACTTCAACACTGACATCCTCCCTTTTATTTGATTGAGCACAGTTTATTTTAGTGGTATGCACACCAGCTTCCCCTAATATGAATCCCTGCCTTAAGAAATCACTGACATCCCTTCAAAATGCCATGGAAATCTTTTGGTCACTGCTTGAGAGCAGAGAAGGTATTTGAAATGGAGGACACAGACTGAAAATGGGGCATGGAAAAGGAAGGATTTAATATTTAAATGAGACTGAATTCCTCCCGTTACAGAGGTACCAGAAGCAAGATTCAGCCCTTGCTTTGCACTCTCATGCACACTCTGTGATAGTCACTGTGCCTTCTTTGTGGTGCAAGCCAGAAGAGGAACTGATCCAAGCTTTTGAGCAACAGGCTGTATGTTATCAGCATCACAGGGTGGCTGGTTGTTTATGCAGCTCCTAATGGAGGTGATGGATTAGCCACTCTTTTTGCACTCTACTGACACTGAAAATGTTTCCAACCTCACCTTAAAAGAAGAAACTCTGCATTTGCCTCCATCTTCAGTGTTTTGAACCACATGGCCAGAGCCAGACAAAACACAGGTGTAAACCTAATTATAAAAATGTAAACATTTATGACAAATCATTCCAGTAACCTTTTTTCCTCTCTCTACAGTTTAATGTTGCTAGGTAAGGCAGGTAAGGCAGCTGGCAAGGCTTAGTTAAGCATCATTTAAAATGCCAGATTCAAGAAAACATGAAATCTCACCAGATTGTGGAAGATTGGGCTCTCCTTTGTCAGTGATTCTTACTGAAGACAAAATTTAATGGTCTTCATGTCTAAAAATATTTTAAAACCTGCTTCTTGGGGAAGAATATAGACTCCAGGCACCTGACCACAGCAGTAAATTGCTGTCGGTGACACAGCCTATGCATATTTAGGGGACCCAGCTCTACCCTCTCCTTGACAGGATAGTGGGTTGCCTTGGGGTTCATCTGCTCATATCACTGTCATCTGTCATGACATATTCATATGGGACCCAGCTGCTGAAGCTTACACTAAGAAAGAAAAAAATGTAAGAATAATTGGTTGATGTTTATGTCGATCCTTAGGCTACACCTACACAGCCCTTTTCAGGGCTCACTATTTGAAGAATCATTAACCTTACAGATATATACTCTTCTATATCTTGAGTAATTTACCCTTCTTTTAACCTTTAAATAATGCAATTGCAGAAAAAGTCTTGTCTCTACTGAACACCTCCCAGTAAAATGTGGCTGCAGTTTAACGTCAATAGTAAAAGCATCATAACATTTTAGTAAACTGGTTTCTGAGGTAAGATTGATTTTCTTAGATTTGATGGGAGATTAGACATCTTTTCAACTTGAGAGTTTTAGAAATTCTCATTGCTGGAGCCAGCAGTCTGAGGATGCTGAAAACTTCGTACTGGGGCTGAGCTTGTTCTGGACCTGCTGCAAACTACCCAAGACAAAATCATGTCCCACCACAGGCATCTGTCTCAGAGTCACTCCCTGCAACAGAGGAACTTGGGATCTCCTGGTAATACAGTCCCTGTCACTCTGGGATCTTCCTCCTCTGGTGCTGGGGAGGGAGGTGAAATGCTGGTCCTGCTCTAGCTCTCCATGGAGCAGCAGTCTAAGGGCTCAGACCTTAGTGAAGGAAAGTGAGAATGTTGGTACTGTACTGTGTATACGAGTCATCCTGGAGAAGAGAGGGGAGCACAGACTGGGTGAAGTGTACATCAGCGACTGCTTCGCTCTGAAGCAGTGTCTCGAAAGGGTTTGGGCTGAATTATTTGGGTGCATTAGGAAGAGCATGGCCAGCAGGTTGAGGGAGGTGCTCCTGTCCCTCTACTCAGCCCTAGTGGGGATCACTTGCAGTGCTGCGTCCAGTTCACATTTCAAGGAATGACAATTGTCCATGTCCCTTTTTCATAACTCCTGATTGGGTTTTTTCTATGCTACTTCACCTCTGGTTCTGTATGGGGAGAGCAGTAGAAAAATATTGCAGATTGACTATAAAGCAAAATGCCCTTATTTACAGTCTTTGAGGCTTGTGGACGTTGAGCCCTTCTCTCATGTAAGAGAAGTGGCCTCAGAGAGCTGCTAGTGACGGGTGACTGTCCATAAGCTCCTGTGCACACAGGGCTGTGCTCAGCTCTCCTTGGCTCCCCTGGCTCCCAGCGGAGCTCACACTGTCAGCAGCGTTGGCAGAGCCTCAGCTTGGGCTGTGAGCTTGGGAGATACTCTGCATAGAGCAATGTGCTGTATGTGTGTGGTGTTTGCTCAGGCAGTATGTTACTAGTGCTGGGAAAGGTTTAAGCGGGGGAGGGAGAAAGCACAGCCCCTCAACATAGAGACTCACGCTGCTTTCCTGGAGAAAGGAAAGCCCCATATCCCCAAAACACAATTTCAGATCTATTGTTAGAACGTGAGGAAGGCAGTAATTACAATTGGAGACCAATTGCGCTCTATTGCCAGGGAGGATAATTCTCACCTCGGATACACAGCTAGCTCTATTTTTATTCTATCATTTCTTTTTTCAGCACACTGAAAAACTGAGAGAAGAACAAGTGACAAACAGAATTCAGAGGTGTCCAAGTAAAGTTACTTTGGAGCGAAGTGTAATCCATCAGGATACCATTTGCAGTGTCTATTTTAGTAAAAGTCCCCAAACTACAGTTCTTTGGAATTAAAATAAATATTGATATAATGCATAATATAGGCAGCTGGTTCCTGGATTGTGCTGTGCTATCATCTATCACAGTAAGTAGTTTTTAATGTAAAAATGAAATATATATTCTGCTGCAGCTACTTATGTTTTATGCTGGGTTGTTTGTTTGTTTTTCACCATATTGTGCTAGATGGGGAACATGAATTGACTGTCAAAGGGCCACGTGGAATATAAGTCTTTTACAGCCTTCAGCCTGAATGACTCCTCGTGTGAAATGGTGTTAGATCAGAGCATTGGTGCATGTCACCAGCACCCACAAAACTAAAGCACTCACAAAACCAAGGCAGGGACTTGCTGAAGTGTGGTGCCAGAGCCTGCAGGGGTGACATGACCATTTGGGAGTCCTGACCCATTCATTACTGCACATTGACCAGTCTGTGCCTCCTGCCACACGAGTGCAGTGACGTGTTCACCTTTCAAAGTGCCTGTTCCCCCAGCTCATGCATTAGTAGGCTCTTTGGACTTGCCTTGGCATGCCCAGATGGGCTCTCCTTGGAACAAAATGCAGAATAGGGTTATCCTAGGCACATCCGAACATCTTTGGCCCAAATGAAAATGCTCATTGTACAAAAAAAAGAAGCATCAGAATGCAGAAAAGCTGAGGGAAAAAGATGAACTAGAAACATACTTGTTAGGTGAGCTGAAACATGTGTTTATGTCTGCTGAACTGTTATTTGTTTTAGAATACAATAATCCATGATCCCAGACCAGAAATAAAGAATATCAAGGTTTATATGCTCCACAAGTGTATTTCTATATATCCCAACTCCTACCTGTAGCTTCCTATGGTGGAACAATGCAGTAAAAGATCTGTTCAGAGGGAGCCCTGGTTCCCTCCAGTATCAGTGTCTGGAGGGCACAGGGAGAGCAAACCACACCAGGACCAGCACTGGTGAGGCTTAGTGACATCTTCATCAAGGTGGGAGAGCAGCTTCAGAAAGAGATGCATAATCACCAGGAGACCTACAGAAAACTTTCCAAAAATGCAGGTGACAGACACTGGAGGCAGGTTTGGGTAGCTGGGGATACCCAAGAACTGACAAACATCTTGCTGGAGTCATCTGTGCCACCCTACACATTTGGGAAACAAGCTTTCTTCAGCATTGAACAATAACTGCAAGGGAACCTTCACACACCTCCACAGACCCTTGAAGACTGCTTTGCTACTCTGGGTTAAAGAAATAACATCACTCTTATTCCACTGGATTTTTTTTTTTTTTTTTTTTTTTTTTTTTGGTGAGGGAAGTGGAACATGTTTCTTCCTATTCTGACTGGTACAGAAAGAACATTTTCTCTTCTAATCACCATTTGACAGAAAAATGGAAGAGCAAACGACCTACGTTTTTCTACTGTGATTGTGCTTTGCTTCCTTTTATATCTTTCTCTCTGAAAAGTGTCCATATCCCCCTGCCCCCTATTTCCCAAGGTTTTTCTGGTGATCGTGTGTTATTGTGGGGATTAATGCAGGGGAAACTTGAAAGCAGCAAAAGAAGCCTGCAGGCTCTGTCGGGTATGAGGGATGGGCTGTTATCCCTCACACCTCCTTGTTGCAAATCCCATTTGGTGGTGTGCTGCTAGTGAAAAGAAAACCTGTCTTTTCCAAGTGTTGGGATCAGTCAGGGGAGAAAAGAGCCTGTGTCAGGATTGGTTTTAGCAACAGGAGGGACTGGCTGCTCCCACACCATGCAGCCCCCTCCTCTGGCTGCTGAGAGCATTTCTGAGAGCCCTTGCTGCTGCTTTGTCCTGCTCTGGGCTTGGCTTTCCTATCCACAGCATCTTCTGTGGCCGGGACAGGGCCTGAGCTGGGCATCCTGTTCCCACCCCTCAGTCCTGCTGAGGTGGGAGCTGTGGGAATGCAAGGTCTCAGCAGAGACAGCTACACCTGGGCTGAAAACCTGAATGCAGTGGAGAAGGAAAGAGGTGTCTGTTCTCTACCGTGAAAAATCTGCCTGTTGGGTCCTATTCTGCCTCTGACAAGATCAACAGGAGCTCAACTTTTGATTTGGGTGACCCTAGTATTTTTGAACTCTTTCTACAAAGTTCATATTAGTCAGGAATAGTCTGACCCATCGTTATAGTCCATCTCTGCTCACACTCTATGCAGGAGCAGGTTTCCCTTTGTACAGGCTCATGATTTACAACTCTTCAAGGCGACTTTGCACCAATGCTCTTTAGCAAATTATTTTTTTTTTTCCACAAGCCAGTTGCTAAGGGCATTTGCTACTTCCTGTTCTCACTGTGTGGTTGGGTGCTGCATCCAAAGGAATTGTCCCTGTTCCAGGACCAGCCCCACCTCAGCTCTGTAAACCGGAATCCCTCTCTGCTCACAGATTGTCCACAAACATATCGAATTGTTCCGTGATTCATTTCATTCAACAGGAAAAGAAAAAACAAATAAAAATGGAGGTTTCCATTCCACACAGAGCTGCTTTCGACACAAAGGCTCTCATGGGCACAGGGGCACATTTGGTTTTCTACATGCACTCTGTGGGATAAAAAACTGATGTACCTGGGCACTGCTGAGTAATCTATATAAATCACTAACACACATAAAAACAATAATAATACAAAATAAATGACTATAAAATGAAAGAGATGGCAAATAGCCACAAAACTAATGAGGGGACAGATTCCTGGGACTGAAGTGAAAGCTCTTCTGTTGCATTCACCTTGCTAGGACTGGAGGGTAATGCTAGAAACCAAACCTCCTTCCCAGCCAGCACAAATGGTTTAATAGTATGTTACGTAGACTTCCTGAAATAGCTGCCCCCTGTTTCCTCAGCCACGCTCGGGGAGGAGGTGGGAGGGAGCACGTACGGATGGTAAATGCCACCGCAGGCTCCCCCAGGCAGGCACCCCCATTGATGCCAATTTTTGATCCAGCAGCACAGGGCGGATTAGCAGTGGAAGATTAATTCCTTCCTGTCATCTCCCCAGGGAGGTTAAATGATCTCAGGAGCAATTTCTCTTGCTAGGAACACTGTAATCCCGAAGCAGACTGCTAACTGCTACAGTTTATGTGGGGCTCTAATGGCAAGGAGATTCCAAGTTTGAGGAACGGTCATTGGCCAAAGAGATGTTTATTTAATTAAATGGTGAGTTCTTGCAACCCTTCTCTTGCTTGAAACCTGCAGCTCGAAGGAAGCATCCGAATAATTTTAAAAATGTCTGAAGGAGAAATATCTTTACTAATTAAAAAGGGAGTCCTAGCGAGTATGACCAGTTGAACATGGTCCATGGACTTGGCCTTAGCCATGCACATTACCTGTGTCATTGCCTATTTACCCAGTATAGCTACTGGAAAGCGAAACTCTGGTTGAAATGTTTCACTCTGCTGTGCAGTCTGTGTGCACCCACAGCTTCCCGTCAATGTGCTCCTCTGCAGCCTGACACAGCGACCGCTCTGAGCCTGATCTCCAGCCCGTGCTAGAAGGTGGCCCAGAGGAGAGTGTATCAGCTGAGACTTGCAGGCAGCTGTGTGACACCTCTGCTCCTCATCAACCTTATCTTGATGTAGAAGCCTACCTCACCTATAGGAAGATTTCATAAGAGTATTTCTGGCCACGGAATTAGGGATAACAGTTAAAATTTTGTCACAACACTGTCCTGCTTGCCTTCAGAGGATGGGGTGCCCTTTCTCCAGACCACTTCTGCACAGCAAGGAACATGCTGCCACATCATTTCTGCAGTGCAGTGAGTACACGTGGGGCTTCCCTGCCGCAGAGGGGCAGAGCAGCCACTCGCAGACCAAAATAAAATGCAGCCCAAGAAGCGAATAGTAAGGAAGAGCTGAAGAGAGATGAGATGAGATGAGATGAGATGAGATGAGATGAAATGAGATGAGATGAGATGAGATGAGAGGAAGGCTTCTGGTAATCATGGGTTTGAAAGGGAGTCTCGAATAGAGACGGTTCTTGGCAGCAGGAAACAGAAGACAGCTCTAAGTGGGGAGAGATGCGTGAGTGACATACAAACAGCAGCGTGGGAGCAGCAGCCCCTGCGGCTGGAGCAGCAGCAGTGAGGGGAGGGGAACCACAGGCAGGGCGAGTGGAGCCACTGGGGGACTTCGGATGTGCCTGGCACTGGAGGAAAAAAAGAAGAAGGTGAACTGGGGTCTGGGGGCACTTTTTTGTGCATGTGGATCTACAAGACGTCAGCCAGTCTAATACAGTGCTTGTGTGCTTGCTCTCACCCTGGAGATGTGTGAAGCAGGACTGGCACAGACACGAGGTGCATTGCATTCACTCAGGTACCACTGCCTTAGGGCATTTGCAACCAGCCAGTTACCCTGATGTAGCTGACACGTGGTAGCTCATTGCCCCCCAACAACCTGTACCTCTGTAGGATTTCTTATTTGAGGGCCCAGTTTCCATTTAAACCTGTTTGTAGGAGTTTAATGTGCACCTGCAAATTGCTGGCTATTTAAGGCTTGTCCTACACAGAACTTGTATCACTCCAATTTAAATCAGGAAAAAGAACAGTGGAGCCCTCTCTGTAGATACAGGATTCAAGTAGATCCAAGGGGTTTATTTTGCCCTGTATGTCTTCAGGTGTAGAATAAACTCATATACATATTTCAACCTATATGTGCCTATTTGTGGAAATGGACTGTTCTAGCTGGACTGCTTTGCCTTTGGAGAAATCATGGCAGGGAACATTAGAACAATAGGAATGGAGGAGCAGGAGGCAAGCAAAGAGATTTTTGAAGTGAAAAGCAGAATGAGAGATGGCACAGGGATTACAGAGATGAAAAGCAGACCATTAAACCCAGGGGTCTGATCCTGTCCCCTGCTAGGAATTAACAGCAGCTGTAATATGTGTCTTATGTGAGGGTATGGAATTGCATCTGCATTGCAAAGGATGAGTTTGGGGAGGATAACCAGCAGCAAAAGCAATAGCTCGGAGGACTTCTTTGCTGACCATGCCTTTGGTTCCAGTCCCTTCATGCACTAATCCAGTCAAACGTGCTTGGCTGTAAGCACGTGAGCAGCTTCACTGATTGCACTCCTCAGTTGTCATAAACGTAAGCATAAGCTCGAGTGCTTTGCTTGCTTCCTCAGGCTTTCCAAAGAGTGGTACACAGCCTCTAAACCAGCACCTTAAATGACACCCCAGCACCAAAATACAGCCACTGAGAACTAGAATAGAGGGAAATCAGAGACATGCAGGGTGGATGCTCTTTAACTAAAACGAATAGGTTGAAGGTGAATTTCCTGTGTATTAACAATGTATTGTGAGGGTTTGTGTGTGGATTGTTCCCCTAAAGTTGCAGGATAGCTGCTATTCCCTCAACCCAACAAGTCACTAGTGGCATCCAGTGGCTACAAGGGTTAGTCAAAACTGTACCTTTCTCCCTCACGATTCCCCTCGCTCTGAAGTTAGCATTTAAATGCAAATACCACTCGCTGTCTTGGTATGACATGTATGAAATCCAGACATAGCTATTTTTGAGTGAAGTTTCATCTGGAAGGTATCTCCTGAGTCACAATTGCAGTTTCTGTTCACAGAGACATTTACTCTGCAAGGTAAAATGCTTAGGCTTCTAGTGCAGCACATGGCAGGCTACAAACCAACTGCATTTTGGCACAGTTGTGGGATAGTTAAAGCTTATTTATTCTGGGAGAGCACTAAACCTGCACAAATTAAAATTATGCCTGTTGTAAGAGTTCCAGGACTTTCCTCTGGAGAACACTTTACAAAATTTGCTGACTTTTAGTATTTATAGAATTTCAAGAGCCAAGTGATCCATAGGAAAGTTAAAACCCAGCTAGTAAATGAAACGAGCAATTAACCAAACTGATGAGAGGGAACACCAAAACTCCACAGCCATAGTATCTGGATCTTTAGCCTCTACTTGGAGCATATATAATGAAAAAATGTGTCTACTGAAAGACAAGTAAAACTGACCTGTTTTATTGCTGAATGATACATTAAACAGGCTTAAAGTATGTGCCTGATCCTGTGGCTGTGGCAGTGATTTCAGTAGGATGAATCGTGTGACTTGAGCCCGTAGGGTTATATGCATTACATGGTTAGTGTGCTGGCAGAGGTTTGTTATTCCCATTCACTCCTCGGTCTGTGCCCAGGTAAAGTCCCTTCACACTGTGTTGTGCTCCTCTGCCACCCTCTCCTCCAGCCAGTGGTTTGCAGCAGGTCAGAGCCACCTTATCCCCACATGACCTTACTGCTATCAGGGTGATGACAGTTTCTATCAAAACTCACAGCTCTATCTTTACGCTATTTTCTACTCCCCCATCTCTCTGCCTGTCAAAAACTGGCGCAGCAAGAGAGGGAGAAGATGCTAATCTCATCCCTTGACTGTTTTAGAGACAGGAATCCCGTGTGTGGTGGGAGGATAATGTCAGGAGCCTCAGTGATTGCGTTTGCTGTAGTTCCCTGCAGTGGTGCAGCAGTAGAGAGGGGCAGCAAAGCCATTTCTCCAGGGTCTTGAGGAATGGAGCAGCTGAGCAGGAATCACATCTACCAAACTCTTCACAGCACCCAAACAAGAGCCATGGCAGGGAAGAGCTTGCCACAGTCAGGACATTGCTGCAGCCACCAGAGCAGCCTTTTGGGGCCAAGGGACAGTTGCATCCAAGCCCGAGCAGTCCTGCAGCAGCCACTTTTGAGAAGCCAACCATGACGTGGAGAGCAATGCTCCCTTTCCTCTGACACCAGACAGCTGGTATTTGCAGGGATCTCCTGGGCCAGTAACAGCTGGTTTTGCCTGTGGTGTGATGTTTTGTGGGCTGCTATGTCTTCAGGGAAGCACAGATTTAATTTCCCATGCTCTCTATGCAGGACACCTCTGGTAAGATTTGCTTGCAGCACTCAGACCTCACTGGATCAGGAGCAATAGGCAGTCTTCATTTCTGTTTCAGTAACTTTGTACATTCCCTGCCATCACAAGGACCCAGACCACTTAAGTCATGCCCTTTCCAGCTGCTTTTTATGGAATATAACACTTATGGCTGTAGGTCATTGGCTACAGTTTGTGATGGGTTGCAGGGAAGTGTTGGTGACCCTGGTGTGTGGGGTGGATGTTTTACAGATCCTTTTTATGTCTATATTCATGGCTTCTCCAACACTGCAATAATAAGTAGAAATGTAAGTCTTTGGGCAAGAACCTCCTGATCATCACAGTTAGATCTCTGCAATCACAGGTGTTACCTATTTTTCCCTAATGTAAGTTGATCTCTCCTTGCAGAAACTAGATAACCTCTCTGTGCCTCAGTGTCCCTGACTGTAAAATGGGTATATCATCAGACAGGAGTTTGGTAACAGGAGGGCAGTGCTGTGGGGCTGCATTGCTTGCCAAGCACTTCACAATCCACTGGGGTGTACCAGGAAAGTGCATGTTAGCTTTTAAAACTTACATACCCTTCCATGTGTTCTCCCTGAAAAGTTTTTACATTGCCATCATCACTCTCATCTCTCAGCACATTCCTTAGCTGAACTGTGTGGCAGTTGCCTTCATTCATCCCCTGTCCCCCCACCCTTCCCTGCCTTCTCCCCAGGCGGGTGTGAAGTGTGTGTGCAGCAGAGTGCTCTGCCATGCTTCATTGATTTCTCTTGTTTGTTGCTTTCTTTTCTTTGGTTGCTTTCTTTTCTTTCTCCCCAAAGAAAGAAGTGAGTGGAAATGCAATAGGTGATGTAAAATTTGCAAGCCACATAGAGCATACATTCATTCCCATGTGTGCTGCTTAACAGGAGGCTGAAAACTGTTCACCGGCTCTTCTTGTCCATGCAAGAAGAGCTCCTTGCCTGGCTGGTGAGTACTGAGTTTAACTCATGTGGGTGTACTGGTATAACAGGGTTCAAATGTCCTTTCTGGCATGTCAGCACATCCTACTTAAGCCTCAATTATATACTTTCCAGCTTTTCATTAAGAAGTCACAGTTCCATGTGATGCCTAGTGTTTGGAGGTGGCTACAAAAACCTGTCGGGCTCTGGCTGCTTCCTTAATACAGTAATCAACCACAGAAGTGCCAAACCATTAATTCTAGAGGATCTTTTTTTTTTTTTTTTTTAAACCCCAAGAGTATAAAATCCAAAGAAGACTTAATACAATTATTCCTAGGGGATAGTGTTCATAAGTGTTGTGACCATCTGGGCATACAGCTGGCTAAACATAGCCTCTACTCCATCTCCTCCAGGAGGAATCCTTAAAAGGGGCAGAAAAGGGCTAAAACATTACAAAAGTCGACCTCTTTTCAGTAAGAGCATCCTCCCTGTTTTGGCAGTGTTGATTGTTTGGCCTCCTCAGCCACTGAGGCTGCTTTATTGTGTCGTTATTACTCAGCTGAAGGCTGGAGCCAGAGTTCTTTGGCCCATTTTTAAGGTGATTTACATGATTCGGCTGCTCGGGACGGCAGCGCAGAGGACCGGGCTGAGCCGCCGCAGTGCCAGGGAACTGCCCTCGGCTTTAGGAGCTCGGATTTACGGTTCACAGGCAGTTCAAGCTCGGCTCCTGCCCTGGGATTGTGTACGTGGCCAGCACTGGGGCATGGAAGTGGCAGTGCCAGTCCCACAGCCGGGGAGGGGCTGCTGGCATCAGGCTCCTGCCTGCCCATGCAGCAGAGAACTCAGATCCAGGAGGATTCATCTCAGCCCTCAGCTCTTCCTGCTCCATCCCCCAGGAGCTGCCAGTGTGTTAGCACCCACAGTCTGGGTGGGAGGGAGTGCTGCTTCAGATGAGGGGCAGAGTTTGGTAGCCAAGTGGCATGAAGGGACTCGCACCCTCCTTGATGATGCTGTTTTCACACCAGAGACAACCAGGCGATGGCAGATTTTTGGGCAGACACCTCCAACCCTGGGGTTTCATGGCTGCAGCATCACAGGTGGGGCAGAAACCTTGATGGGACTGATGCTGGCCCTGCTGGCCCAGCCTGTCCCAGCCCCAGGACCAGGCACCCGTTCCATCCCATCCATCCATGCCAAGCTGTGCAGTTGCTGCACCTTGGCTGCACTGTTTTGGCATAGGGACTTCGGTGGGTCTAAATCATCAGCTGAGACTAATTTACACCACAGAAAGACTGACATATATGTTCAAGGCAGGAAAGCCCAATTATTTAAAAAAAATCCAATCTGTTCCTGCTTACAGAAACGCCTTTCTTATCAGGGCAATCCTTCAACATCTCACAGTCACCAGCAAAGCCCAAATTCACTATTGATCCACCCTCAGCTCTCACATACCTTCTACACTGATACCATGCTGCCTTCAAAGCCCCCAGACCTCCTCTCCAGCCTTGCTTCCAGCACCTGCAGCATGGTGAGAAGACCTGCCTCCTTACCACAGCCTGTGTTTTTCCCAGATAGGAGTTTAGGAAATCTCACAGCTTTCCAATTCATTGAAGAAGCACTGGGCAGGCACTTTGTACACCATAACATGCCTAAACAGAGAGAGACTAGGTCTGACAGATAACATACTAGAAAACAAAACCTGCTGTGTCAGCTCATATCAGAGATACATCTGAATTGGTCAGGCAGTTGGACTAGATGGCCATTGCAGGTCCCTCCCAATTGAAATACACTATTCAATTCTGTTCTATTCTAACCCATTTTCTTGTACCCATAAGCAGCTGGCCACAGCTCCACTGGGAGGATTATAAGCACAGGGCATACATGGAGTGATACCATGCTTAGAAATATTTTCTCAGCCTCAGCGAACTTTGATTCAACATCTCCTGCCTTACAGGTATTGTCTTGGCATATCTGGCTTTTGGCTACAGAAGAGAAGAGTGTCATGGCAAATAGAGGATGAGGGTCAGAGACTGCTACAGAACACAAAGGTCAGACTTGCCTCAAACAAGAGAATCCAGTGGTAGCCAACCTTACCTCCACTGCAGAGGTCACTGCTAAGAATGCCAACCCCACTGTGCTTCCAGAGCACAGCAGGCCATGGTTACACATCAGAGGAGTCCTGCTTTCCTGGGTGTGCTGCCTCACTCCCAGAGTTCTGGGGCATTTAGGCAAGACTGGTTTCAGAAGCCACTCCATACCTTGGCTCCATGTGCAGAAAGTGCCTCTCATATCCCTTTGTATAAAGTTGCTCTCACCATTCATCAGAGCCCTCTTTCCTCCTTCCTTCTCATCTTCCTTTTCCCTTCCCTGTCCTGCCCTGCCATGCCAAACACTAGATCCACGGAGTCCTTAGACTCACACAATTAACTTGCAAAGCCAGGAAATGCAAGAGTTAAGTCTCTAGGACAATGTTGTCTTGGCCACAGGCACATGTGTTGTTCTTTCCCATGTACACCTTTAGGACCTGAAGCTCTCCAGATCAGGCAGACTGCCTGAGCATTCCTCTGAGCTCCTGCACAAGGCAGGACAGAGAGCAGCACCCCTACTTCCACACATTTCTGTTGATATTGGTGATAGAAAAGAAACACATCACCCAAATCAATGTTTCCTTCCTTTTATATACAGACAAAACTTTTAAAACAGTGCCATCTCAAAATTTCAGTGTAGGGTGTTTATTTTGGTGTTTGCTTGTGCCAGAAGGTGAGAAGGGGAATAAATATCTTTTTATTTCTTGAGAGGAGTTACTGTGAGAGCAGCCAAATGCTGCCCTGGGGATCCCACCTGGCAGGCAGTGGCCTGGGGAAGTGTCACCCTCCCCTCACACTCCTCACAGCTCTCCTGTTTGTCTGGAAGCACTGTGCTGTAGCACTGGGTTAGCAGGGCAATGGCATCTCCATCTGCAATGAAGCAGCTCAATTCTTCTCGTGGAACTAGACAAAATCCCTCATCATATTTTTTCTTATTGAAAAGAAGGAAGGAAAAGCTTCAAGCTTGGGGAATATTTACAAATAGTGCCCACAGACCCATACATAAAGGTTTTTTTTCTTTTGCATACTTTTTTTCCTTCCCCTAGTAGGAAATAGTCTTATTTGCTTTTTTTCTTTCCATTCCCCTGAGGCAGCAAGGACCAGGGAGAGTTTCAGAAGTTTCTTGCTTTGTTTTGCTGAGAGAATGGCAATGCCTCCCAGGTAAATTGTCTCATCATCACTCAGGCTGAGCAGAGGAGTTTGTTATTAACACAAAAAAGTGGGAAAAGTAATTTTTCACTTTTACTGAGCATAGAAGTGGTTGAACAAGGTCTCTTTCTATTTTTCCTTTCAAACTCTGCTGAAACACAATATTTAAACACCAACATAAAAGTGCCATGCTGAAGAAAGTTAGGCACAATAGAAAAGAATAGCTATAATGAAAACAGCAGCCTGAGCAGTTGTGACAAGCAGGATAAATCCTCCAGTCCGTGGATGATTTGTTAAGCATTTTGCAAATATATATACATATTGTGGATATATGTTATGTGTGTGTCTGTGTGTATAATCAATAAAGTGTGTGTACGACAGATGGATGGATTAGACAGATAATTATGTGATTGTGGCTCTCCCATTATATTTATGGTCACCCATTAAAGCCACTAGTGAGTTATCCTTCCTCTCCTCACTCCTGGAGATAAAGGTCATTAATGCCATCAGCAGACAGGTATGCCTCACACCCAGCACAGCCACAGCAGCAGCAAGTCCGAGATCCTGACACTGCTCCCACAACCCAGCACTGCTCAGTCTCCTTCAGTTTCAAGGCAAATGTAAGCTGCAAGAAAAGTTCAATTTTTTCACTGCCAGCTGCAGCAGTCTGAGATGGGAGTTGTGCTGTTTGAGGTAGTGGAAAGATGTCAGCATCAAGCAGAGGGTGACCTTGCAGAGAGGGGCAGGATGCACATCTGCTCCGAGCTGGCTGCAGCACAGCTGGGCTGTGCCAGTGGGTCTGGAGCCACAGATCCCAGGGATCCCACAGATCCCAGGGATGCACCACTTGCAGGCACACAGCCCGGGGCAAAGCCAGGACCCACTCTGTCTCTGCTGGTGGCCTTGTCCCAGTGAATGTTGTGGGGTCTTTGCTGGATTTGGCCAGAAAGTCTGACCTCAGCATGCTGTGCAGTGACCAGAGCAGAGCTGGGACATAGCAGTCACAAGAAACCTCTAGTGACATCCGTTGGCTGCCTGACTCCTGGCAGGGGACTAGCTGCCTTACCCCATCCCAGTCCCCTTGGAGCCCAGCTGATTCACCAGGATTTCAGCCCACACCCATTTACTCACTGGCGTCTGACTTGGAAGGGTGACTGTAATTAGGGTTTGCATG
>NW_008690611.1:12246-55571 GCF_000695815.1 Acanthisitta chloris | reverse complement strand
CCTCAGCCTTTCCTGCACAAATACCTGCAGTCCACGCAGCAGGCTGAAGATCCAGCAGCAATGGGGACGATCCACTGCTGAGTCATGGCCAGGACTGCAAACAATATCCTGACCCCTACCTACACCATCCGGACACGGGGCTCTGGCTGACCTACACGGTTTACCTGGGACAGAGACAAGTCCTCCCTGTACCCAGGGCTGGTCTCTCAAGCTCCCTGCCACCTTGCCCCTGGCAGCACAGACCTGCCCAGGCAGGCACAGAGCACTAAGAAAGAGCAGAGAGGGACCAGCAAGCCTCAACACTGCACTGATCCCTTGGGGTTGTTCGTAGCAGCCCCATCTAACACTTCGTTTTGACCCTTTAAAGATATTTCTGGACATGGCTCAGTTCCTGCCCTGACCTCAGATTAAGGGCAGGAGAAATGGGGCACAGAACAATGTTTTCTGAATGCTAGAAAGGATCTTCTGCAAGAAAGGATCATGGACCAATGTGCTTCCTACTTTGCCAATAGAAAGAGCAAGAAGGATAACTCCAGTACTCAGCACAGTGGTAGATAAAATGGTGAGGCGGGTTGTAGGCTCTTACCTCCAACCCAAAACCTGCAGATTTGCCTTGCTGGAATGGAATTCTACATTTTAGATTTCTAATTAATGGGGATTGAGTTCAAAGGCTGAAAATAAAATACGAGACCTCGGGCTTATATCCTGCTGCTACCACTAGCAGGAAGAGATGGATCTGGGAACCAGCAGTTGTTTTACTGGTTGCAGTCTTGTGAATCTTTGTGCAACAGATGAAATGACATGGGCCAAAGTCATTTTACTTCTGTCTCTCTACAAGCTGCAGCTCAGCTGGGCCCATGGGTATACCCCCTGCATCCTGACTCCCAAAGAAAATACAGAGATTGGTGATCTCTCTGCCCCTGATCTATTGATGGACACAAATGACCAGTTTAGCACTTTCATTTCCACACTGGGAATAGGGGGATTAAAATGCCACTATCTCCTGATTGTAATGCTTTTTATGTGGGCCCTAGGTAAACATTACACTAGTCAACAAACCACTGTTAATAAAAATTGCTAATTAAATGAGGACCAGTGGCTTGCTTTATTGACATAAGTATTTATGAGCTTTTTCTGCTTTCTTGTACTTCCCAAAGCTTTGTATGTTTTGCATTTGCTTTTGGTCTCTGCTCCTGCTTGTCCTTCTAATTATTGCTTTATAAGGGTTTTGTTGTTGTTGTTTTAACCACCCTGAGTCAGACATAAGAGTCTGCCTTATATCAAGCCCATTCTTTTCTTGGAAGGAGTTCTCTAATACAACACAACACAATTATTTTGGAGTTCATACAAAACACCATATATTTCTTAAATCCATCTTTTGCAGTATGTTATTAGCTAAGAAAGCTTATACTTTTGCATAAGACTTGGCTTTTTAGTACACATTTGTCTAGCTCCTCAAGAAATGGGACCTTAAACCCTGAATGAAAGGAATTTTTGTTCAGCTGAGTTTGTCTGTGTTAATTCAGGATATGCAGCTGACTGCCATATAAAGAAGGGCACCCAAACTAGAGCTCAGAAGGGACTCCAATGGATTCAGTCATTGTACTGCAGAATATGCAGAACATCACCCTTTGATTATTAGCATGTACTATGATTTCTGTGGAAACCCACACTGGACACTTCATATGGACTGAAATGGCACACAAAAGCAGAATGATGACAATGCCAACTGAAATGCCACACTGCTTTACTCTCAGAAGATTCATGTGTGACAGTGGGATCTGAGCATCACATCAGCAGAAGAAGGTTCCTTGGCAGAACATACCCCAAGGAGTCAACACTGCTGCTGGTTGCCGTGGAAGCTAGACTTGCACTAAATCAACTTCTCCAGGTCTCCCATATGCTATGTGCTATCCAGCCTCCCTTTCTGCTCAGATATGCTGACACATCCCGTGGTGCAAGGTTTCCTTCTATAAGACACCAAAACTTGTTACCACCTTCACATCGTGGCTCTTTGTGTACTGCAAATGGGAAACCCAAGTTGTCATCAGAAGATGTGCTTTGCAGACTGATCTTGAGTAAGCACTGGAAGGGAATATCCAGTGTATTGTTGAGCCAACACTGTTGAGGAAGTAAGCAAAATTGAATGGAAGTGAATATGATGTAGAACTCATGTCCTTGAAAGCTAATTTAAGTTGTCTGGTTCTGGTGGGATGAAGGAGACAAGCAGCTGCAATACAAAAAGATAAGTGCTGGAACCTGATTAATAATGGTGTTTTGAAAGAACAGTTTTCACAGCCCATCTGGAAATGATTTATTCCCCACTCAGAGATACACCAGACACAGCCATTCCAGAAATGAGCAGCCCCCCAAAAGATAGTCCTCAAACTGCAGTGAGGAGAGGGGCAAGAACTAAGGATATTCTGAAATAATCACTCCACTCAGCAGATGAATAACAAGAAATCCCAGTTAATAAAAAATAGTAGAAACTGCAATTCTGAGTGTATTCTTTAAAATAAATAACAATAAAGTGGCATCAAAGAGAGGTAAACAGCATCTGAGTGGTAAACAGAAAGCCTGGCACACTCCAAAACATTGCAGAGCAGCTTTCAGTCCCAAGGGAGACCATGGGTTTGAACACATGA
The DNA here is from genome assembly GCF_000695815.1 of Acanthisitta chloris. Taxonomy (NCBI): domain Eukaryota; kingdom Metazoa; phylum Chordata; class Aves; order Passeriformes; family Acanthisittidae; genus Acanthisitta; species Acanthisitta chloris. The sequence goes on along the minus strand of NW_008690611.1, from coordinate 52,926 downwards.
AGAACTTACTGCTGGTTAACAAGTTATCAGGTGTCTGCTGATCCATAACAACTGTCCCTGATGATTTGCACAGTGGCATATGTGGGATAATCTGAGATCTCTGCATCATCCATGGAAGATGAGAGAGGTCTATGCTAGTATGAATGACCTCACATTTTCTGTAGCCTAAGGGTTGTCATGTAGGTAGTTGTCTTCTACCAGATGACTGGTGGAACCTGGCTCTCCTGTGTTCTCTCGTTTCTGTGTCTAAGCCTGGATGAGTGTGTCATTGTCTATATTTTGGCCACATAGTTTTTTCTTACTTTGATGCAATTCTTTCCGCCCTTCTCTGGTAGCCAAGTCAGTGACCTCAGCTTTGCTTCCCAATAACAGGACTGTTCCCATACAGAGGGTAAAGGGATAAGCAGACTGTCCTGTGGTGAAGAGTGGTTTGTGGACCTTTTGATAAACAACCACCACATTTTTGACATCACTGTGGCATCCTTCTAAAACACAGGTCCCATGTGGCCACTGCTTTACCTTCTGTCTATGGCTCTGCTTGGTCTGTAGAGCCTGAAGACATCTCTTTATTGGAAACATGGCAGTGAAGAACATTTGTTGTAAAAATGGGAACTGCACAAAACTAACATGAATTTAGATTTCATTACAAACTTGGAACCTGGCAAAGGTTAGTCAAAACATTTGGCAAGGGCCAATCTAAAGTTGCTGGAATCAAAGTGAAACTTTAAACTGACTTTAATGGTCTTGGGGTCAGGTTGTAAGACAAATTTGACAAGTTTCAAGGTCCCTAGGTCAATGGATTTTATTTGTTTTAAAATCAAACCCATGCCATTCCATTAGTTTAAAAGACATTACAGCCAGCAGCCACAGAAATCACCTGATACCAGTTTAACAGGAACTGGATCAGCTCCTGCAAACTGTGGAGTGCAGTCTGTAATATCTGGCTCCTTAGGTGCTATATCATCCTGGTGGAAAATACCTGTCTCTCTGGCAAGAGGCATCATGTATTGCTGGGTCTGAGAGCCCCAGACCTCATGTGGGATGATCCAGGGCAGGGTACTCTCAAGAGAAGGCCCTCACTGATGGAGCTCTTTACAGCAGAAGGCAAAGCCTGAAAACCTACAGGGCACAAGACAAAGCCAGTCATGTCTTCCCTTAGGTATTTGCTTGAGGGAATGGGTGGGTGGGTTGTTTATCTTGTTGGGAGGAACCTTTTCCTTTTGACTCTCGGGACAAAAGGAACTGCATTGTGTATGTTTACTGGAAGTCCAGTGTGTTCCCTGAGAACATGAAGACAGGGCACATCCTTATAAACCAGGGTGGAGAAAAAGTCAAACCAGAAAGAAATGGTCTGGGAGAGCTGCAGAGACAGTGCTGAGCCAGGAAGGGGAATGACACTGACACAGTTTCAAAGGAAGGTCATCACATAGACCATAAATCTCAATCACTTAGCATTTGCTTCATTTGTCTTTGTTACCTCTCTTTTACAAGAAGTTCAGCAACAATCAGAAAATTTTGAAATTCTTATTTCTGTGTGGTCCTGCAGCTGTTCATAGCTAGTGATTTGAAGCCTGATGCAGCCAAATGCAGCATGACTGGCCTGAGCCTGCCTGTGAGGGACATGTCCTTAGCAGGGTTGCCTGTGCCTGTGGTGGTTGTGTGAGTAAGGGCTGGGGAGCCCAGGTAAATCAGGTGTGAACATTCCCTTTTCCTGGCATAGCCAGGCACCAGAGGCAAGCAGAGCTGGAGTTGAGCCTTCTGGGAGGGTCCAGACCTTTGCCATGGGCTTGAACCCACCCCCAGGTCTCCACGTTTGGGCACTCTGGGCAAAACATTTGTGCGTTGAGATGGTGGTGCCATTCTTAGGTCTGCTGCTGGTCTAGTTTTGCTGCTTTGACTCTTCTTAGTTTTGAGTCCACAAGGTTTTACTGGGCACCTGACATGGTTCATGAGTCAAGGGCTCCAAAACTCTTTTGCTCAGAGGAGAGAGTTTCCTCTAATTGATCACAACTAATGTGATTAGTGTCTTGCAGTTCTTCCTATTCATGACTCTACCTTTGAGACCTTCATTCATCTTAACACCTACTGCCATTCTTAATTACTTTCAGTGAGTCCACAGAAAGAACAGATGTCATTCTTTTCTGTGGTCAGTTGCATGAAAACATTACGACTGGATTGAGCATTTAAGTCAAATTCCAACTCTGCCATTAACTTGCACAGTGACCATGGCAAGACATTTCACTTTGCTCTGGGATGTTTTATTCATCTAGAGAATGGAAATAGCAAACTGATCCACACTAAGGCCCCATCTCCAGCCCCAACTAAGATAAAGCTTGGCTTTGCTTGGCTTTGCTTGGCTTGGTAAGTCTTTCTGGAAATGTGTTATTGTTTTGAAACATCCCTGTTATTGACACAGGGAAAATCTATTGTGTTGTTCAAATAAGCAAATTAAACAGAGGAAAATACCTGCAGCCTTCTCAACGACTGAGAAGCAGGTTCTGTAGGCCCCTGTTTATAACTGGCAGATCATCCTGATCTCAGCATGTGTTCCACCAATGTCTCTGTTTCCACCAGAGCACTGGAGTGCTTCATTCAGAAAGTCCAGGTCTATCAGAGGTCAGAGAGGACCTTGATTTAGAAGAAGTTTAGTTCGCAACCCAAGAGCTCCTTCCCACACAACTGAACACTTTACACCATCTCTTGCTTACTAACTAGGAGGATGAATGATGATGTTCCAATTCCACCTACTGCTACCAACCACCGACCGTCACGCTTGACTCCCTCCGTTTCCAAGACCAGGGGGCTGGAGACATCTAATGGCAACTCCCTGCATAGCAGATGATCCTTTCCCACTGCAGCAGGCTGTCCTGGAATACACTGATTCCAGTATTTAACTCTCACAGTACCTCAGAAGTGAGTGTGCACAAGACCAGTGAAGCCCTTCCTCACTAGCTGTGCTCCTCTGCCTGCCTTTCCTTTCCGTCTGAAGTGTTCTTGCCCTCCCTGTGTGTCTAGTGGTGATGTCCTTGCTGAGAACACAAGGACTGTATGCATGGTTTCCTCCACAGAAGGTATTTAAGGAAGTTGTACCAGTCACAGATGCCCATGACAGTTAAATAACCACTGCCCAGTACATTTGGACTTGCAGTGGAGTTACAGCTCAGCTCTTCCTGACACCTAACAGAGTCTGTTCCTCTAAGACTGGTCAGAAACTAAGTGGCAAAACAGTAGTGTGATATTATCTTTTACCATGATTTACCATTGGTTAAATTTTATTTCTGAAATCCAGTTATATGCTGTCTCCAGGGACTCTCGTGGCTTGTCTAAGGCCCATTTAATTCAGAGGCTTTGTGTCGACTTCATTGAGTGCTGGATCCTACTTGGGCTGTGAATGTGTTCTTTAATGGGTACAACTTTAAAAACACATTAGCTGCTTCTCTGTAGGCCTCTTTTTTCTGTTTAAAAACAACAGTGTGTTTGCAGATGAATGAAGATTCAGCTCAAAGGAAAACATTTCCCATTTCAAGTTGAATTTGAGAATTAGTTACGACCTAATTAAAAGAAAAGAAGAAGGAATGTTGAAATTTTGACATATCCAAGCCATCTTGGTATTTTCTGTGGAGTAGCCTTCAGTCTGTGATGTCTCAAGGGATAAAGTACAATCCCAGAGTGTGGAACACTTTGCTATATTACAGGCCTTAATTTGGAATAAAAATTATAAGCAGGGTCTTCTCCCTGCCAGGTGCAGCTCCTTGCCACCAAGCAGCACAGAGGGATGTGCTCTCCATGTCCTGGCAAAGCTATGGCACTCAGCAGAAAGAAACACTTGAACATCTATTTTAACTGGAGACAAAAGAACTTTATAAGTCAGGAATGAAAACCCTCCAAGTGGTCCAAGTGCTGGAGCAGAAACATCAGCTGGGTACCCTGTAGGCTCCTGTGGGTAGTGCTCACTGGGTTTGAATCAGGAGACAGTCAGACAAATGGCTTTCCATAGTGCAGATTATCAGACCAAGATGGAAAGAGAATAACAGCTTTTCCTCAATAGTTTTATGAGCAATGTCTAAGTTAATGTCTAAGATTTGCGATCTAACATTTTGTTTCTAATTTCCTCCATTCTTATTTAAAACATCTCCAAAGAATCTTTATGTTCTCTAAAAAAAAAATTGACTAGGTCAATCTCAAGTGTTTTTCCTTCAATTTTTGAACCCTAACACTGCACTGAGAAAGTGATATTTATTGCAAGCCATGTCCCACATTTTCCTGCTAAGAGGTGTGCACTGTGCTTCAATACTAAGCTGTCAAATTCCATGGGACCCTGCCACCCTCTGCTTCCCTCCTATTGATTTGGAAGCTGGGAACTGCTGTATGAAGCTGATAGGCTAAATGGGTGTTAGCTTGGGTCCTGAGGCAATTCAAGGGTAAAATGATCTAATGTGACAATATGCAGGAACTCAGCATTCAGGGTATTACCATTCTTGACTAACTGACAGCGTCAGGAAACTTGTGTCAATCACAGCCAAGGAGAAGGCTGACACAGTATCTCAGTACACACACAACCACCTGATCTGGAGCTTGCAGTAGACTTAATGTCCATAAAGACTTCAGAAAGAAAAAAACCAAGGCAGTGTCTATGAAAAAGGATAGATAATAGCTGATTCAACCAGGATTCAGTAGTGGAGAAAGATGGCTAACCGTAGGATGAAAAGAGGCTCTGATTTTCTTGAGCTGGAGTCCTTTTGATCATAAGCATACCTTGAGATTTTGAGTTGCTTTCTAAATCTTAAAATGATTTTTAAAAAAAGCCCAACCTTTTTAGAAACAGGCTGCCCCGGTCTGTACCCTACTTCCCACACCTGGACACAGGACAAAGATGTTCCAGCTCTCAGGAAACAGCACGTTTGTCAGCGTGCAGCCCCCAGCTGAACAAAGGGCTGGATTCATGAATGCAATATCAGCCGTGGAAATGTTCCACCCCTGCCCCTCCCTGGCTTCTGACTCAATCTGGTGAAACAAAAAATGAATTGTCGTTGGATTTTGCAGTCTTTGAGGTTCCTCAGCAGATCAATACATCTTGGGCATGTTGATGGACCCTAATTTGAATGAAACCGCACAAGAATCGCAAGAATTTGAGCTTAGGCTGTGAGCCACTTTTTTAGGTTTTGTTTCTAATAATAATAAGCTGCTACCAAAGAAGAGATGAGAGGCAGGCTCTGCAGCAAGGGAAGGTAAGTGTGCAGTGAATTACAGGCAGATCTGACTCTGCTCCCACACAGCAGCAGCACTTCAGAATTTCCCTGGCCCTGGAGAAGCAGGGTACTCTTCTGACAGGAACTTGGTGTTCGTTAACGGTGTTTGCTCTGCATGACATGACATTTAAAAGCTCTAGAGCTGTACCACATTTACTCAACATTGTCATATTCAGCAAAACATTTAAGCAGTTATTCAGCTTGAAGCACCTCAGTAGTCCCACTGTCAACAACAGGACTTCTCAAACGCTTAAATTTATGCATGTGTTGAAGCACCTTGCTAAATCAGGGCTCGAACCAGAGGGATCATTCCAGTCTTTACCCCTAGAGCCTTAGCAGCACCCCTGGCACACAATATACAGGACTAATTTTAGTTAATTGAATAAAATTGTGTGTGTGCACTTGGTGGCCACTGAGAGGTTTGAAAACTAGTTATGCTGGTGTCACCCTGTATACCTGTGGTTAGTCACATCCACCTATAGGAACCATAGGCACTGTCATCAGATGTGCTCTGGGATCTGTCCTTAGGTCTGGCACATCTCCAGCTCCAGGTGGGTTTCCTCCACAGTTGTCACACAGTGTGGTACAGCTACCTGTGATAACTGCTGTGCAGACAGAAATCTTTTGTGCTGCCATTTTAAATGTGTTTCACTACATACTCCTTTCAAAGAATAATAATTTCCGTTGGGCAAGAACACTGTCAGCTTGGCATCAGATAAGTTCTCAGGCACAGAGCTGTACCCTGCACTGCCTGTTTTATCTAATAAAACTTTTCCATCTCTGGTCTACTGCTTATAATTTTGCCTTCATAAATTGACTTGCCAACACAGTTGGCTGGACAGAAAAAAGTAAGATGCTGACGTATCATCAGACTCATTTCATCTGACATGAGCCACCCATTGTCAAAACAGGGGAAGCAGAGGGGAAAACATTTTGGCAATTAGAAACTGAATTCCAATTTACCATCCTCCTGCCCTTCTGGTACTGTGACAAGAAGCAGTGCTTTGGTCACTCAGAGGCTAACACAAGACAACATTTTGAGGCTGGAGATGAAATGAAGTTTGAGATTAACCTCTTTCCTTCAGGAGGGAAGTAACTGCTTCACCTGCCTGAGTGAAAACTTCCAATGACAACAGAGCTGTGAACAGCACAGGTAGTGGCAGAAGTGTCATCATCTGTTTCCTCACATGTATGAAGAGCTTTTCTAAGGTGTTTACTCCCCCTCCCTTTTCTCCTTTCTTCAGAGAAGTTTGGTGCCACATGGCTTGGCCCTGCTCCTGCTGGAGCCACCAGCACTGCAGCAGCCTCTGTGCACACCACATCCAAAGACATGCACAGAGACCTCTCCACGAACAGCTGGCAGGGAAAAATCATCCCCAGGTGTTTGAAGAGTACACAGCAAACATGATATTGGTAGCAAATACCAGGGGGTGACTGGGCATTTCTGAAACTCCCAGGGGCCTGGGTGTGCAGTGGGCTGGGTGCAGGCAGGGAGGGCAGGCACAGACCTTTCATCTGTGCATTTGGCAGCCTGGTGCCCACATGCAGTTTGCATTTTCCATGTTGCCTTAGTTCAAAGGAGCATTAATACTTGTGTGGCTAATGAGATAAAGCAGCCAACTGCCTGCTGTGCTGGCTTAGGGAACGAGCACAGCTTTTACCACTCCATCTCTCCTAGAGCTGAGCAAAGAGGACATCTGCCTCGGCACACAGACCTGTGGAGGGGTTTGCTTCTCTTCTGCCCATTGTCCTCAGCTCTCAGTGCTCCCGAGGCAAGTGCTGCTTTCCCTCTGCAGATCAAGTACCACAGCACAAATGCTGCAGACACTTAGGCACACAGAAGACACCTCACAGAAGAAAGTCAGGAGGCTCCTGGGAACAAAGGTGTTCATGGGCATGTCTGCATGGCTGAGACACAGACTCCTTGTAATCAGGGAAAAATAAGCATTGACTCCTAACTGTCCAATAAAAGTGCACCAAACCCTCACCCTGCTCTATGTGTTAATCATGCTTTGATAATTGTCTCTAAAATTAAATTTAATAACAGCTGAAATGTTTCAAGGGTTTCCTTGGCTGCAGATTTTATCAAAGGCACTACCTAGACATGATGGAAAAAAATTAAAAATTATACCATCTAACCTCTGGGAGAAATAACACTTGGATTTGTTCACTTTGGACAACATCTAAATTCTTCTGCTGGCACAGTTTTAAACTATATCTGTGTAACACATCTCATCATACTTTTACAGCAGCAATAAGAAAATTGGCTAAAAAAGCAGTAATGCCCCTTTTGGATCCTAATGTTTATTTTGAGACTCATTTGTTTAATTTAATGAGAAAAATAAAGTTAGCACAGCCATGTTCCTGTCCCAGTAACAATATCCTGTGTTGGGATAATAATAATGGGAATTTGAGGGGTTAAATTAATAGTTGAATTAGAATTTCTTCAAAATATGACATGGGCAGCAGAGAAAGTACAGGTGCTCAGATGAAAGTAAACAAATACTTTAGGTTTCTTAATCATTGCATGTTTACCAGATGTTTGACAACTGGATCATCACGTGTTGTCTGAAGTTCTGGTTTGATTACAGCCTAGACATGAATGTATAATACTGTGCTGGTTTGGGCTGAAGTGGAGTTAACTTCCTTCAGAGTGACTAGTATGGGGCTGTGTTTAGGATTTGTGCAGAACACAGGATTGATAATGCAGAGATGTTTTTGTTATTATTGAGCAGAGTTTACACAGAGCCAAAGCCTTTACTGTTTTCTGTACTGTTACTCTGGCAAGGAGGTTGTGGGTGCATGGGAGATTGGGAGGAGACACAGCTGGGACAGGTGACCCAAACTGACCAAAGGGATATTCCATACCATAGCACATCATGCTCAGTATATAAGGTGGAAGGAGGAAGGAGATAAGGGGATGTTTTGGAGTGATGGAGTTTGTCTTCCCAAGTCACTGTTACATGTGATGGTCCCTGCTCTCCTGGAGGTGCTGAACACCTCTTGTCTGTGGGAAGCGCTGAATTAATTCCTTGTTTTGCTTTGCTTGTGTGTGCAGCTTTTGCTTTCTCTCTTAAACTGTCTTCATCTCAATCCATGAGTTTTTATAGCTTTTACCATTCTGATTCTATGATTCTGATTCTCTCCCCCATCCTGCGGGTGGGAGAGTGAGCAAGTGACTGTGTGGTGTTCGGTGGCTGCCTGGGGTTAAACCACGACAAATACCAATTTTCCAGGGGCTGATTAGGTTCAGTATTTCATGTAGGTGTTCCATGAAGAGTGATATGCCACTGTATATTGTATATTGATCATTTTGGTTTTCAGAAGGTATTTCTTAGTCCAATGACAGTAGCTTTCAGAGGTAAGAATGGTCTCTGCAGAGGCTGCTCCTCATCTTGGGGTACAGCAAAAACCCTGAAAGCTGTACTGTTTTAATTACAGCTATTCAAAGAGAGTGAAAGATTTTATTCAGAATTTCCTGAGACAGAAGAGGAGGAGGTAATGGAAATTCTCTTATTATCTCAACTGCAGGGGTTGTGACCAAGAGCACACTCTCATTAGCTGTCTATACAGCTGTAATTAAATCATTCAGCTTTCAGAGTTTTAGCCTTACCCCAAGTTGGGAGAAAAAATTTTCAGTGAAAGAGATGAGATAACACCACATGAAAGCAGTCAATAGAAATGACTAGATGCAGTGGCAAAAGAGTTTACTTTCTTTCAGAGAATTCCAGAAGGAAGCAGAACACAAGGCATGCTGCACTGCACCAGTGCTAGCAGCAAGGATGCAGCTGCACCTCACACCCCCAGCAACACAACCTAGAGGGTTGTGGTATACTCATGTGTCCTGCCACACACATCTGCTGGTTAATAAAGCAGAAGCCAAATCCTATCCGTGACCAAAACTTGAGAAAAGAGGTTGGAAAAGCTCCATTTTCTCAGGGAATATTGACATGTTTCTCACTGAGTGCCCCAAAGAACATAAGCTCATTTTAATTGGAAAAAACCACTCCACAATGGCAGAAAATTAGCAAACTAGTTATGGAAATTAAAAACCAAAAAAAAAAAAAAAAAGCTAAGTTAAACCTCAGAGTAGGACTTTGAAACTGATGGATGCTTTGATAAAGTCCTGTATGTGAGTGACAGACTCATTGCTATGCTCCTGGCCAAAAATACAGCTAGGTGAGGTTTTGGGCAGGATGGCAATGACAGCAGCAGTGTGAGAGGTGGCTGTCTCTTGATTCAGCAGCACCTGGTCAAGCAAGCTCTGCATCCTAAAGAGCAGTGACCTGCCCAAAGTAGGATGTCAGAACAGGCAAGTGCAGGTTCCCTGTCCCACTGCAATGATCCAGTAGTCCAGCTTCCCCATAAAAGCACCAGACATGATGTCTCAGCATGTGAGAGAACAGTGTGAACAGGTGATACAGGTGTTCAGAGCATAGGAGCATCCTTAGGGATACAGAGTTTGGCTAGCAGTGAAACTGGCTCCATGGGCCAAAGACAAGTGGCAGAATGAGAGGAGTTAGTCTGTGAAAGGTTCTGACTCAGGACAGTGACACATTCTGCTTTGCTTGAGGCTAACCAGTGTTTGGTAAATATGTTGGCCTCTGCCATCACATGCACCTCAGTGATGTCCCCAATCCTGCACATCTTGTTACTGCTTTGCCACAAATACATCAATATACTTAGGCAAGGACAAAAACAACTAAATAAAATCTGTGATAATAACAGAAAGAATAAATGCTCCCAGTATTATCATATCCTTAAAGCCCCACTGAAGGAGCTCCTCCCTGGGCATTCATGTTCACTGTCAATTCCTAGGGGCTGACTTTCCACACAAGGAGAAACACCATATAGACAAGCTACTGCATAATGTATAAGATATAGGACATGGCAGGGTTATGAAACATAGCTATATGAGAAAAAAGAAAATGTGGCCTCCAGGGTAAAAGTAGCACTACCTGTCTCTCTTTACAGTGCAGCATGTTAACTGTAATATCTGACCCCTGTTAGAGCTGGACATACCTCTGAATCCGAGGTAACATTGGCCTGCATCATTTCAGATCCTGCTGGGCTTGAGCAAAACTCCCACTCAACTGTGTGGGCATTTTGCCTGACTCAGAGCCACTTGGATGGACCTTTTGGAGGTTGGTTTGAGAAACCTTGGGGAAGAAAGCCAGGGTAGCATTCTGTACCTGCTAATGCACCAAACCCTCTCAGCTCCACAGCCTGGCAGAGCTTAATATCTCATTTGTCAAAGTGACAGTCAAATCCCCATGATAGATCATATGATTATTAATTCTGTCTTCAGGAGGTATGCACGATTTGGAAGTTTTCTGAATCAAGGTAGCAAGATAACGCTTAAGGGGAAAAAAAACCAAGAAAAAAAACTCCCAGATTTCAACTTCATTAAAATTTCAGAGGTAAACAACAAAACTTGCAGCAACAGGATTCATGTCACTGCAAAACCCAAAAGATTTCTCACTGTGGGTGAGACGATGGACTGTTGTACAGAGACCAGACACAAAGTGACACAGACAGAGACTAATTAAAAAGTGCTGCATCTGTATCCTCTGTAACTGTTTTGGCTTGTAACTATTGGAGTTTAAACGGCAAATAGTTTAATTTCTCTCTTTGTACAAAAAGCTCCTGGCTCTTCAGAGGTTCAGCTGCCTGGCTGAGATTACCCATGCTTAGAAGATAAGTGATTTTAGGGAGTTCTCCTGAGAAATGTCACTCAGAAGACTTTCCCTTGGTTAACTCCTCAGCTAAACCGAAAAGCACAACACTTCTCACTGTTAGGAAAGTGGTCTAATGACCTGTTTCCAGCCTGGTTTCTGAAGGCTGGGTGAACTTTAACAGAAACTTGGCACGAAGGCATAGGACTAGTCATCTACTGCAGCTTGGGAGATGGTGGTAAGAATTCACAGATATGTGATAGGAAGAAATCCCCTGCCGAGCATGTTCACTGAGGATCAGTTTCCACCCTTTCTATGGCAAAAACAGTAAAAGAGATTAGGGGAAGGGAAAAACCTCCTCTGTGAACTTGCATGCAGATGCTTTCACACGAGCCCTTGCAAGGCTTGTGTGTTCCACCAACGCTCTGGCAAATGCAGTGGTGCAAATGCTGGTGAAAAACAATAGGCAAATCTTAAGGTTTTCTCTAAATGAGTGTTCACAAATAATGCTTTGGAGAGCTCTTGGCTGGAACAAAATCTATCGAGTCAGAATTTCCAGCACAGCTAAAGACACTAGACTAAACCAGCTGATGAGCTGGAAAAAACACACCCTACATACAGGGACCTTCCATGACCCTCCCAGTGATAACAGAGCAGAAATAACTAAATACATAAACCCACAAACTTCCGTAATGGGAATTGTGTCTCTTTGAGCTCTTCCTTAAAAGTGTGTGCATAGGATATTGCTGTAAACTGGGCAGCACTAATGCATCCATTGATCAGGATATATCCACTTAATCCTGCAGTGCAGGCTCTCCTGTGTTCCAGTGGCATTTTCATTTTAAGCAAATTTCAGCATCATCACCGTATTTGCTTGAACCTGCGCATGTGCTGCAAAGCCATTCCTAGCCCATCTGCTCTGGCAGCCTCTGTCATGTAAAATGGACACTCATCCAAGGTGCTGGGAGCAGGAGGAGAGATCCTCTGGTCACACCTGCAAGCGAGGACAGAGGGGCAGAGGCACTGGGGAATTGGCAGCAGCAGACACTGAGAGGCACAGGATTCAGAGCCAAGGTTTTACACCCTCACACATGCATATGTATTTCACCTCATTATTGGCTTCAGCTGTACTTATTGTTACCAATTTGTGTCCCGATGCTATTTTTCCAGGCAGCCTCGGTGGGAGACACTTGTGTGCAGAGCAATATTTGCATTTCTGCAAGTCTTTACGGGCACACATATTGCTAATACGCACATAAACAGGATGCCATTCATATTTAAACAGTGCTTTTGGAGGCGAGTGGCATCACAGCTGAGGGGATGGAAACGTTCTGATTTGTATCACTTATCTCAGTGGAGGTTGCTTCCCTCACATATTCTGACTTCTGCACAGCCACTGTAATAAGGCAGTTATATTCACGTAGGACAAGACATGAGGTATTTAATAACCCCCTTTTCCTCCCCCAAAGCCTAATCAGCTTGCTTTGCCCATTGATCTTTACAGTCACTCTCCCCTCCGTTTTTTCCAGACTACTGTGCTTCCTTTCTACTTCAGCTCTTTTCTTCATTCCATTTGCATATATTCAAGGCCCTAAAGAAAAACAGCTCTGCATTAAAATGCTATTACAGAAATATATGCTATTTAAGTAACAATAGAACATGTTTTTTTGTTGGGAGGAGATAAAAAAAAAGGGAATATGTTAGTTCCAAATAAGATTTAAAAGGATGTCACGTGATGCTCAGCATACTTTTTTGGCTCACAGAATTTGTCCTGCAGTTTGTTGCACCTTCTGCTTTAGTCAGTTCATTGCTTTTGCAGAAATAGGACTGTGACAGGATTCTGTATGTGTGTGAGTTCAGTCATGCCATCTCCCTCTTCATCTGAGGCTTTCCCCAGGCACAGAGGAGAGATGTTTCACAGCACTGCACCTTCTACAGCAATTTGCTAAGGGGGTGTAAAGCAGTGCCACTTGCTCTGGGCAGCATGTCACAGTGCCAGCTACAGGGAGCCTGGCTCAGCAGGGCTCAGCAAGGCATGGGCTCCAAAAACTTTTCATTCCTAGAAGTCATGGCTGTGTAAGGTGGGATGATTCTCCACTCACAAGATAAAATCCCAAAAGGGTATGCATTTTCAAAAACATATGGTGAAAAAACTCCAGTGACACAAACAACCCTAACAACCTTGTGGGTGTTTATGTCTGTGCCTGGGGATCTGTCTTATCACTCCCAGTGTGTTTAAAGGCCAGGACTGAGGCAGTTGTTGTCCCATCTCTCTGCCATGGCCTTTGCCTGGCAGTCACTGCCACTCAGCAGAGCCCAATGAGTGGGCTGCTTCTCCTCTCCAAAACTTTCTCAAGGCACAGCTCTGCAATTGGATCAAACTGCCATAAAAACACATTCCCTGCCAAAGGCATGACCCTGTCTTCCTCCAGCCCAGAGGTGATTTTCCCATGCTCCCCTCCCCGTTGGTGCTGCTGACCCTGCAGGAATGGGAGTCAGGTGCTGATGGAGCTGAAATCTCACCTGGCAAAAGGAGAAAAAGATGTTTTTTTCACTGGGTCAGCAAGGCACACTGTCCCACCCTGTCATGAGGTGGCAGGAGCACATGGGTGGGAGGAGTGGGGACTGTCCCTTTCATTAGTGCATTAGTCATTAATTCAGCTAAACTGTCAGCAAAGTCATATTTGAGTTTACAGCTCAAGCACTAATTTAAGCTGCTGCTAATTTTCGGTTTGCCTTAGCACCCTGAGGCTGGCAGTGTCATAGCAAACTGCCAGTGCCTCTGCTAGGGGAACAAGATGCTCCACCAGAGAGAGAGGGGGCAGAGGATGGCAGCAGTATCTCACCTGCTGCAAATCCATCTTCTTGCTTCTGTCTTTGGGGGGGCTATTTTTAACGGGACCATCTCAGTGACCCAAGGTGTCAAAATGCAGCTTCACAAATAGTTGCAAGCAGGGTGGAAGTAAGCTGTGAGGACATGGGGACAGGGGAGTCCCTTAGGCAGACTCACCACAGCACCACGAGGACCACCAGTGACAACATGAGGGCTCTGGAGTGGTTCAGGAGGTTAGAGGTTTCCCTCTCGAATTTAGGTGTGCAGAAGTGGTGTTACCTTCAAGACTCAATCTGGCTTTCAGGCAAGATCTTTTCCTTTACCTAGTCTCTGTGAAGGACTGAGCAGGATGCATGAAAAATCCCCATACTTTCCCCAGCATGTATTTTTTTTGCCAGTGAGTGAAGAGGTGTCTGCTGTATAGGTGTGAAAATGAGAGGCAAAGAACAACAAACGATTGCTTCCATCCCTCTATTTCAGAAAGCAGTAGACAAACCAAAGTGTTTTTGAATGCAGGATAAAAGGTCCTTCAAACAAAACTGTGCAGGGTCCTGACTCTCCAGTGTTATTCTCATAAGGAAACACAGAGGATTAAAAGAGGAAACTCTGAAATCCCAGTGACATATTTACTAGTTTTGTGTGTGAAATAGTAGAAGCAACTAATTCCTCCACCTTTATCCAAGGATTTCCATAGCCTGTTTTTACCAGGTGTCCAAGCAGACTCAGGGTTAGCCACACTTCATCATTCCACCAGGAAGCTCATTCAGACTGAAACTTGGACTATTGGTTTTTAATTTTAATGCAGTTTTTCATTTTGATAGCACTTCCACCTGACATGGAATTGCCACGCTGCAAATTGAATACAATAAAATTGCTAATCAGCCCATTAGAATATGTTGATGGTATAACATCTATTAGTTGTTGAATAATGTCTTCCTCCAATGTATTTTGAATTAAGTCTGCATGATAACAAAATTAATCCAGATCAGTGTACCTACCCATAAACACAGCGTGCACATGCACACACAGCCTTCTTTTGGAAATCTCTACAAATTTTTAACACAGTTACAATCCCATACTAATACCAGAGAAAGAAAACATGTCTTCAAGTGGGGAAATAAGCAATTAAATACAAAGGAATTATCCATGAAGTAAGGCAGGATGCAGCAGTTTGCTCTGATCATGTGTCTTTCATGGGAACACAAAAACTATTACAGGCTCCAAACTCACATCAGTGAATTTCTCTGACTTTAATTGCTTCTTATCCCTGCAATGCCTCCCACTTTTAACTTCCCCAACAGTTAAGCTGAAGAATTCTCCTGCGTTGTCATTTTCTTACCCCATTTTCTCCTGCTTTTTCCAAGCTCTTGCCTGACAATTTCTTAGGTCCTTAATTTTGGTATGCAGAGACTGCAAATTTTCTCAGCACCCAAAGAAAAAGAGTCCTTAGCCTGTTTCTTTTAAGGACTCATTTATTTTCTCTACCCCAGTGCAAGTCTTCCCTTGCTCTACTATTGCAAAGACCCAAAATGTGAAGTTTTTCCCCTTGGCTTCCCCTTGCTGAGGAAAAATAATTTCCTACAGTGGCAATCCCCTTGTCAGCATCCTCTGGTGCCACATCCTGCGTGGCTGAAAGTTGCCATGCCAAGAATGCCTTTGTATGAAGCTGAAAACACTTAGAAAGTAGCAGTGAATCTAAAATATCTCTTATTTGTTTAATATGCTCTGTTAAAACCTCCTAATCATTATAAAATGAGAATTCTTGAAGTTGTTAAAGGGAAATTTCTCCCTGTCCACAAATGCAGGTCCTTTATATTCAGCAGAATCAATCTTTATGGTAATCTGCTAAAAGAAACATAGTGGTCATATTGTAAAGCCTTATAATTTGGATGGAGCTTGTTTTCTGATAGGAATCTTGGGATTTTAAATTGGTCAAAATCCAGACTTACCCAGAAATGTGTAGTAAGAATATAACATTACAGAAACTTTCTTATAAAATAGTACAGCCTACTATGAGAGCAACTGTGGCCAGAATCTTACTGGCAGTTTGATTGTCTTACATGGGAAGGAATAGTCCAGGAGAATTTGTAACCTTGAGAATTTAAGAAAAATGTCACTGGGCATCTCTACACCTTTATGCATCTAAATACTTTCAAGGATCAGGTTCTCAATGCACCTACATCTCATCCAAAGGGACATCTGTGTCACTTAGGGGGTGGGTTTGAGAGTAAGCTACTTGCAAGAAACGTTAGGATCCTACACTGTGCAGATAAGAAAAGGAACAATACAGTTGAAATGGGCAAAGATGATTCAGTTCAATCTGAGGAGAGTTGCTTTGTATTCCCAGTCAGTTTAACAATCCTTTCATCTTTCAAGGAAATTATAACTATGACACATTGGGACAAAGTTAGCAACTTCTCTTTTTATCTAAGTCCTATTATTGGTGCTTGTCACAGCCATTCAGGGACCTCCTGGGAACCAAAATGGACAATTGCATCCTCCTCTCTCTGCCAGCAAGAGGCTGGGTATCATTAACAATGCTTAAATTAATAGCGAATTTTGGAGGGAGTAAATGTACCCCTGCAGGAAACCACGGATGAAGAGACAGGATATACATTTCAGTTCAAAGCACTGCCTGTGAGTGGAGGTCTGTGACATTTTCCTGTTCAAAATTAGACATTCATAAGTTCACTGCAGCAAGGTGCACATTATTGTTTTGGTCTGTGGAATCAATAGCTACAAGGGAGGGGGTGGAAGGTGGCTTTTTGAAAAAGGGAGTGTTTTTCACAATGGAAAGAAATCGATAATGTGGGATAAGTGGCTGTAGGTGGTTCCCTGCCCTTGCTCTTTTTTGTGCAATATAGGTCTCAGGGCCCTGAAAGGAACTGGAACACAGGGTGAGGTCTTTTATCAAACTTTGTATTACTGTGGATAACAGAGCATCCAAATTTTACCATATTATGTGAGCAGAGGAGACATGTAGAAGCAAAATAGCTTGAGCTTAGTCTAGGTGAGGTCAAACTGGAGCTGGGAAGCAGAGGGGAAGCTTGGCTTGTGGCCAGCTGAGGCCCACCAAACCTTTGTGTGTGGACAGAGGGATATCATATTTGTGACCAAAATCAGGAATGACTATGAATCCATCCAGTTTGTGACCACCTGAGCAGCAGCAAACCCCTTCCCACCCAGCCCCACTCATCCATCCTCTCACTGGCACCAGCAGGAAGCACCTGCTAGTAAACCAGTGCTTTTCTGGCTCCTCTTCATTATCCTTCACTAGAACATCTTGCCCCATGCCAGACTCACTGCTTTCCAGTGGTATTTACATACTTCAGCAGCATGTTGTAGCTGTCACTTTGTTGAAACTTACATTTTTCTGTTGTATCCTAAGTCAGTTTCTCCAGTCCCAGCTGAACCAAGCTCAGTTTGAGTGACCTTCAGCAGATATCATTGTAATTATATCCTCCTCCTCCTGACCTTCCTTGCACACTTTCCATCGCAGACGAACAACATTTACCCTCTCCTTAGCAGCTGAACAAGCTGATGAGCTCAAAGTGTAAAACCAGGGGGTCTTCTCAGTGTACCTCACCAAAAGGGGGTCATGGAGGTAATAAGAAGGATGTAGTATATGGCTTTGGCCCCTCTCTGAAGAAAAAGCTAATTGTACTACTGATTTTCATGCTGTCAAAGAAACTCAATCAGTAACAGGCAAGAAATAATCCTCTTATATAACAGGTCAAATAATAATATGTCATCAAGGTACTTTTAACTTCATTAAAATTTTTCCCTTGATAAGTGACATTTTAATTATGTGATCAGGTAATAAAATAATACATGCCTGAAAACTTATGTCCAACCCACGCATAATTAATGGTCCTAAATTAACCCTGGATGATAGGGTAGAACTTAATCCTAGATAGAAAGTGCTCTACTGGACATTTTTCACATGCCTGTTTTGGAGTTTTGAACTGACAGTTCAATTTGACAAAATAACTGACATCAGTGACATTAATCTAGTCCATAAAATAAACAATAAAGGTAACAAATGCTTTTAATCTACACTGTAACTGTGCTGTAATCCAACAAAATGTCAGGAATTTGAGGACTGAACTTTTAGATTGCTTTAGCACAAGTATTCCCCTAAGGGCCTTGGCAGTTCATGTAGATGTCCAGTTGGGAAGAGGGTCCCAAAATGGTGCATGGAGTGAAGGTTGGATGTTGGCTGGAGAGGGCTTTGTTTCATCTCCACCAACCTGTCATGGCACTGACTGAAAGTGATCCTACGTCATCAGAATTTATATTTAGTGATTTTTAGATATAAATAAAGGTAATTAAAAATACAACCAATTTGTGCAACAAAACCTTAATCTGTGAACTTTTAAGACTGTTTGCTTTTAGAGCTATATGTTGGAGCAAAATCCTTGGGAAAAAAAAACAAAACTGTGCTGGTCAGAAAACTTGGTGCGAGTCAGAAACTCCAAAGGCACAGAGCTCTAGAATTCAACCACTGTGCCCTAAAAAACAGAAGTCTCTTCTAACATATAAATGTCTCCAAAGCATTTATCACTGTAGTATCTGGGCCATGCACATAGATTTTGGGATACAGTGGGATGTGTCCAGAAGAGATGATCAGTTTCCCATTTGTTTGCTGTGTTGCCCTTTGGCTTCAGTGTTCCATCTAAAATAATGGAAGTTATTCTGTGATCACAAGGGTGTAATCCACAAATGTTGTGTCCTAATGTGACTTTAATGCCAGCATTCAGGT
The DNA here is from genome assembly GCF_000695815.1 of Acanthisitta chloris. Taxonomy (NCBI): domain Eukaryota; kingdom Metazoa; phylum Chordata; class Aves; order Passeriformes; family Acanthisittidae; genus Acanthisitta; species Acanthisitta chloris. The sequence goes on along the minus strand of NW_008690611.1, from coordinate 34,407 downwards.
AAGAGGTACTGGCACTCAGATTTGCTTTTCTGCAGATCCCCAAACGTCTCACAAGCATAGAACCTCTGGCTACATTGATCCTTTCATGTTCTGCTGTTCCTAAACATCAAATTTGGGTATAAGCAATCCCAGGAGTAAAAACAAACTGGAAAGACAGAGGTTTGCTGTTTCAAAGATGCCCACGTGCATCTGTCACCTTTTTACCCTGGAGAATGGGAAGCTGTTGGGGAGCTTTGATGTTCTATGAGGAGACATAGACCAGACAGGGATGGGACTGGTCTAGCCTGGACTGTTCTTTTTCTATTTTATACCCTCAGAGAGTATAAAAATCCCCATACCACCCAGGAACCAGCAGAATCTGCACATTTCAGCTACCCCAATCCCTCTGATGTCCTGTCTCTGATGCAAATGCAATGTCCAAGCACTGAAAAATATGGAAGTTACCCCCAAAATGAACTGTCTACCCCTAGCTGGTAACCTGCAGATACAAGAAGACAAGGGTAAATTTATGCATTAGAAAGAGAGATGCCAAGTGCCCAGTGACACTCTAGTGGTGATGTTTCTTCAAAAATAAAGCAAGCAAGCAGTGAGGATGAGAATGGTTATGAAGCACAAAGCATATAATAAAACTTGTTATTTATTAATAGTCCTGCTGGAAACTCCCTGGGAACCATACCTGCAAGCAGTGATATCTGCATGTCAATCTAACTCCCTCTTTTTATTCTGTAGCAAAAAAAGCTGCATTATTGCTCTTGCCACTGTGATCCCCTCTCAGGCTGCTCTGATATGTCCCTCCTTTTGGGATAAATCCCTTCCCATACCATCTGTCTTACACTCCAGCTCCTCCCCAGCCCTCCCTCTCCCTCCCACTGCTTCCCACATACAGCCTGAACCAGAGGCTCCCTAGCACCCTTCCCGAGCCAGCTGTGATAAACCCTGTGCTGAGGGAGGTTTTGGAGGTCACTGACACTTCTGATGGCCCAGAGGACCTAAGTGACATGGCTGAGACTGTGAGTGACACTGATGGAGCTTTCTGCCTCATCCCTGTGGACTCAAGCTTGACCAAATGTAAGAGCACACCAAGTGTTTCCTTCCCCTTGTGCAGACCAGGACAGTACACTCATGAACACCAGCATGGGATGCACCAGGAGGGTGTCAGGCAGTGGCAGGGGATGGTGTTTACTTCACACTGTATCCTGTGTTTCCCCTCTGCTGGTTCCAAGGCCACTGGTGAGCTAATGAGACCTCTTTGACCTCAGAGGAGAACTGGCAGAAAAAGGTTTCATTACAGAGTGTCTACTGACAGTGGCATGTTTGGCAGGCTGAAGGAACCTGGTATGGTCTCCAAAATAATTTGGATACCCACACAGATGAAGCAACCAAGGTTCTGGGGGAGCATCTTGCCAAAGCCTTACAGGAGGGCAGACAGAGTAGGATTTGCTGTATTTCCAATCAGCATCTTCTTGCTGGTGGGAGGCCAAACTGGTGTCCAGCTTATTTCCTGTGCTTGAGGTTTTTTACTGAACAGCTTCTTCCAGGTGCTCTGATCCAGACACTGGTTTTGGACATATTTTCCCAAATCAGGTTTCACACTCATCTCACCCCAGATATTAACTGGCAATCTGGTATGCTCCTGCAGCCAACCGGCAGTGCAGGGGGGAAGGAGCTTCTACCAGAGCCAGTGTGATGAGAGCTGAATGATGTGTGGAAAAGGAGTGAGTCTCATGGAAAGCAGGCTCAGGACATCTCCAACTTCCAAAAGCCAGCAGGGAGCTCTCAGTACAATGCATAAAAGTAAGGAATAGAAAGCAGTAGGAATTACAAGTCTGGGCCAGCGCGATATGACGGCGAACAGTACTAACTGCAAACACTGCCCAGGTTTGGGGAGCAGGATCCTGTGGGTGAGGAGCACAGCACAAATGAAAGCATGTTTGATCTGGTTTCCTTTCAGACTGCAGCTCTTTGTAAAACCTCCTGCTCTGGGCTGTGTTTGGCAGGGTGTCCTGCGGGGAGCCAGAGCCGCGTCACACGCGTTGGCAGGATGTAGCCAGGCAGAAGGCACAGCCACCAATTAATAGCACACAGCAATATTTAAAGTAATCATTACATGGATCAGTATAAAACAACACTCTTGTTAAAATTAACAACATAGCCACTAAAACTGATGCTGTTTCAAGCAATTCATTATAGCTAACAACCAAATCTAGCCAACAGCCCTTGATCAGGGCTGGTGTGGTTTTGTGTCTTCTGGAGATGAGGCTTACCTGATTTCAAATGCTCTGTGAACACACTGACAGAACCAACCGGAGTTATGCTAAGCAGGAAGGACTCTGGTTTGTTTCGCTGCCTCCCATTATGGTTCCAAACCCACATGTTCACATCACAGCTTTACCAGCCATGCCCCCTGTGCCTGTGCAGCCTGTGGTGCAATGCCTCACACAAATTCTGAGCACTGTCAGCTGGCAGAGTGCCTGTCTGCTCTGCAAGTGCAGCATCCCTGGTGGCACCTCAATGCATGACTCCAACCTTGGTTCCAACAGGTGGGAAGTGGCCCTGAACTGAGTGCAACTGCAAGATTCAAAGTAAGGACCCAAAGAGCATTTACACCAAGAACCCCTCAGCACACTAAATTGCTATGGTAGACACCTGTTCCTAATAACTTTTGAACACTTTGATAGGGTATGAAAGGCTTTAAAGCTAATCTGCCTCCAAGATGTGTCTGCGAAGGCTCAGACAGGCAGAGCTGTATCAATGTCCCCACTGAAGGAAAGGCTGCAGTAGGAATTCAGACCTCCTCTGGGAGGAGTGAATCCACACGTCAGCACCCTCAAAACAAAGCTTCCCTGAGTGATCAAATCATCACAGCGTAAGAAATATTTCACCCTTAAGAGAGAGAATTCCTGCCCCTCAGCCTGTGATACAAACCCGTGGCACGTTCTCTCCTGGTCCACTGCAGCAGCAGTGAAACATTTGCTTGAAATGCTTTTCTACTTTACCTTGCATTTGCAATGTTCTAGAAGTACATGCACCATCATTTACCATTTCTCTTAAAGGGAAAAACTGCTCAAATGTGATTTCCAAGAGACTGAGTCAGTACAACAGCAGACACTACTCGCAAAGAAAACTGCCATTGGATTTTTTTAACCTTTGTATCTGTCTATCTATATCCTTCATTTGACCTCCCACTCTCCCTTCTGTACCTCCTTGAGCTCTCCACTTTTTAATCCTAACAAGGTCACACTTTTGCTTGGTGGCTTCAGATCCAGCACTCTCCCTGCCAACCTCCAGCCAGCTAATTGTTCAACTCCTTAAATGTTCCCAAGGTCCTAGGATGTGTCACCTCCCCCCTGACCTCCAGGGCACTTTCAATCTCGTATAAGTTGAAGCTAGCAGCCATCTCGGTCTAAAACCTCCTCATCAGCTGCAGTGCAGCAGCATCAGAAGGACCCAGGGAGGATCAAGGCCCCATTGTGCTCAGATCTGCATAAACACCCAGTGAGAGACAGCTCCTGCCCTCCTGAGGTTATGGGCTGAAAGGGAAAGCAGGCAGAGGGAAAGGGAGTGGGAGACACCCAAGCAGAGTATTCATGGTGATGCTAGTCACATCGCTAGTCAGTCTCTCTTTTTGTTGTTTTGTGTTTTTCTCTCCCTCCAAAATGAAAATAAAATAAGTTGTTGGCTTGGTTTGGGGAGTGTTGGAAATTGCTATTTGCAAAAGCAATAATCTGTTTCCATCCACCTTGGGCCTGTGCCAGCACTGCTCGGGGCTGTGCTGCCTGAGGAGGTCCTGTGGCTCTGCAGGAAAAATGCAGCAGGGAAGCACCAGCAGACAAATAAACCCCCTTGTTTGCCCACTTGTCCCTGGGCTGCAGCCTAGCAGTCAGCCCACCCACAGCAAGCTGAATGCAGTGTGTCCTGTGAGCCACCAGCCCAGGGCTGCAGAGCAGGGAGGGACTACATCCCTTCTCTTACCCTCATTGCAGCCCAAAAGGGAGGGAGCATCCCTGACAGTGCACAGAACATACACCTGCCAGGGGAGAAAACAAGTTTTGATAACTGGAAAAATTGCCCTGGAGTAGAGTACTAACCGTAAGGAGAATAATTTGTTCTCCTTTTTCTCGGGAAGTGGAAGTGTACCAGCAGCACAGAACGGCAAGGACGAAGGACAGCCTGTCCTGTCCTGATGCAAAAAAGTCCTACCTTTAAAGTGAGGCTTCAGAACAGTGTGTGAGAGTTTGATTTGCATCCAGAGTGGAAACATGCTTGCCAGCCATCAGGCTGATGTGATTTGAAGCAGCTGAGATATTAAATGCACTAAACCAGAATGTATAATAGCCATGCTGGCAGACCTTTAATTATTGTCATGCTTGTGGGCACTGATATCATTCAAATTAAAAGCTTTCCCCACTACTTGCATTTTTTTAATATGTTGATGTACTCTGCACTGATGGATTGTCCTCTCTTGTCCTTCCCTCACGAAATGCTTGGAACAATTTGCTTCAGTGCAGAAATAAAAATTATTGGCACTCACTTGCCGTATTTTTGGAGCTCTTTTTGTTTTGTTTTAAAGCATGGACCCCCTAACTGGGAGAACAGTTTGGCAAGTTTGGAGGGTCAATGTTAATTCCTCAGCCATACTCTGCACTGATGGATTGTCCTCTCTTGTCCTTCCCTCACGAAATGCTTGGAACAATTTGCTTCAGTGCAGAAATAAAAATTATTGGCACTCACTTGCCGTATTTTTGGAGCTCTTTTTGTTTTGTTTTAAAGCATGGACCCCCTAACTGGGAGAACAGTTTGGCAAGTTTGGAGGGTCAATGTTAATTCCTCAGCCATCTCTGCTTTTTTTTATGCTCATTACTAATAGCAAGACTGAAGCACTGGTGCAAGCTTCCCTGGAGCAGTGCCTTTGAGAGCGCTGGCTGATGACATAGCAAAGTTTTCTTGCTGCACAGATGCTCTAATTTTCCTCTCTTGTCTGGTCCAGGGATAAATATTTTTGGCCAGTCCAGTGCTCTGATACAGCAGCAGAAAGCTTGAGCAGTTCCTCTGAAGTTGAATCAACTTTTCTGTTCACACCATTGGCATTGATACCAGGATCTGGCTCCTTGTCTAGTCTTGTGATAAGGCCTCTTGCTTACTCAATTCTGGAACAAGTGGAACAGTTTCAAGCAAAATGAGCACAGCACCAGCACAGAATGCTTATCAGAAACGTTGCTCATAACCTCTCCTGAGATGGAAAATCCATAAGATAGGCAGATGAATATTCTTATTCCTTCCCCCAGATGACAAGCATAGCACATCGTATCTCCATCATATGGAGGCTCATTTGCAGGAGCTGCAGCACTCATGTCTTCCACACTGCTTCCAAATTACAGCCCTGGATTTGCCACAGCTGCCTCCAAACTCCTTTGAACTCTTGCTGCATTTTACAGCTCCACTTGCTGTATCTGTTATGCACCTTGTTTTATCTTTGGGCCAGTGATGGGGCACAGTTAGGAAGGGACAGGGCTCAAACCAGGACAGTTCTTGCCCCTACCTCACATCTCTAGCTCTGAGCCTTAGCCTCTGCTCAGACCCCACAGCAACGTTATTGCTTCAAGGGGAAGGTCATGCCTTGTAGCCTACTTCATCCTTTGGAGACTTGGTCTAATTGCCTGCATGCAGAACCAGGAGCCAGAAAACCCCTGTGTTTATAAAACCGACTGCAGCACTAAATCTTTCACTAGCCTTGAGCCATTCACTTCACCTTTCTGCCTTAGTTTCCCCACGTGTAAAAGTGAGATAATGTTTACTTTCCTTCCAGGGATATTGCAAGGATTAATTAGTTAACTGAGTCTGTTAGAAAGGTGAAAAGTATTTTACATGTTAAGTATGGTTTTTTTGGGACCAAAAAAAAACCCCTCGTTCTACACAAGTGATTTTAAAAGCTCAAAACCAAAGATAATACAAGCTGAGGATATTGGCTAACTCAAAACCAGCAGGATGTGTGAATACTGAGGAAGGGAGATCAGTGTAACATGGAAAGGTTTGAAAACACAAAACCTTTCAGCCCTTTGGAGCCATAGGAGGTGGAAATGAGCAGCATGTAGTAGACAAATAGGATCTCTTCCTTGGTTCCTGGCTCAAGCTCTGCAGAGTGAGCAGCCAGCTATCCTGGCTCTACTGACCTCTGAATCCAGCCAAGCTGACAACAGGCCTAACATGGACTGCACAGCTCCCAGTGGAAAATACACCATCCCAGCTGGACTTCCAGAAGAGCAAACAAGTTCAGTGCTGCCCCAGGTGTGCTTTTGAGAGACACCAAGGAAAAATAAGGAAATTTGCACTTTTCTTGCCTAGTCTAGATCCAGCTCTTGGGATTAAAGGCAGGATCATACAGCTACTGCTCCTGCTTCTCACCAGCATTAAATTAACTTAAATTAAAATAATCCAAAAGTAAATGTCCAGGGCACAAAAGGAACTGCTGTCACAGAGAAGATGGGAATCTGCTCAGGAGATCAGGATAAGTAGCAGCACTAGCTCCTGTCAAAAAAGAACAACAAACGAGGTGGAGGGAGAGACAAAATAAATGAGACACAACAGTTCTCCTAAAGTGCCATTTAAGGAGGTAAACTTAGCAGGACAAAGCCAATTACACTAGTTACCCTTAGAAGTGCTGTTCTACAAGTTCTTGAGATGCTATAGCTGATCAGGCATAAAGGCAACATTAACAGGGCATCTACAGCCACAACCAGCCAGTCTCTTCTGTGTGTAGTAACAATACTGGGAGGCATCATTACCCTCAGGGCCACTTCCCCACTGGAGCATGGTCCTTCCAGCTGTGCTGAAGAACTAGCCCTTGTGTAGACTTTCTAACCCACAGAGGAGAGGTCAGGCATAACTAGGCTGAGCTGCCTACTTATTTTGCCCAAAGGAAAATGGGGGAAGTTTATGCAGGAAGTTTTCCTGCCAAATCTGTCAAGAAGGGATTTAAAATCTATCAGCAAGGTGCTAAAGAGTACTTGCTCTCTGACACAACTGGATCTGAAAGATGGTGTCTGCTTATTGCCTGAGTGATTTGAGAGCTAGTGAGGGTGAGGCTGTGTCACCAACAGCTCTATCATCAACAGCTGGGGAAAGAGGAGGTGCTGCTGTTGCAGTGCTCCTCCTGTTTTCTAGGTGGCACAGCCCCATGCATAGTTGCCACTCATCTTGCTCACATCTGCCCCATCCCACTTCTCTCCATTCCTGGATTTGTACTCACTGTACTGAGATGTACCTGCACTGAAATTGATACACACATTTTGGCTATAAATGCCAGGACCAGTTAGTGGTCCTGTATCTTCTCATTCTTATATCACTGTAAGTCAGGAGTAATCCTAAAGGAGATTCACAAGGGCAAAACCAGTGAAAAATGAGTGGAATCAAAAGGATGTCCAATTTATAGAGGCTGAAAGCTGATTTTCCTTCGAACGGAGGCTAATCCAATCAAAAGTAAGAAGCTTTCAGGTTTCAGGACTCCTAAGAAAGAAATGTTTTAAGTATAAAGAATTGATCATTCCTGGCTGTCACAGCTAGTGTAGATGATGAAAGCAATGGATGTATTGGCTGACTCCAGCTGAGGATCTGGCCAGGTGGAATTAACATTGTTCTAAAGAAGCCTGCATGAGCTTTCAGGCAAAGAAAAGTCCACATGGCAGGTCTTGGTGTAACCTTCCAGGGAAAGCATGAGCCTGAGATGTGCTCCATATTTACAGCTAGGAAGGGCAGATGAACTGGCTGTGAGGCAGCTGCACAATGTTCTCCCCATTCCAGATTAGCCTAACAAACATAAGTATTTGTGGTCTTCTGTCTCACTGATATTACCCAACAGTTCTTACTATTTCTCTACATGAAAGAAGGAGGAGAAGTTATGGAAAATAAAAGAATATACATAGCATTAAGACACTGCTGGAGCCGAAAGTCAATCTTGCCTGCTGTTCACAGAGTTGCTGCTTCTGTTTGAAGGACCCTGCACCTCTCTTCCTCTATCACATTTGCAATTAGTTTGCCATACCCCATGTCTCCTGACCTTCGAATAATTTCCATCCCCAAAGGAAAATGATTTTGTAAAGAAATTGCTTCCAGGATCACAGCTCTTCTCATTCTTCAGTGTCTTTGGCAGCAGTCTCATACGTTCCAGCTTACTCCAGAAAGAATCTGTACCTTGCAGAGAAGAAGGAAGCAAACGTGACCAAAACTTTAATCACCAAGACCATATGTCTAAGTGCCCTTTTCTCAGCAGTGCATGGTGTGTCATAGCTCCAGCTGACTTGTTTTCATTCTGCTCCTCTTTTCCACACCAAGTGCCAATGCAACCACAGCATTTTGGTACAACGACAGGAGTATACACTGCCTGGTAGACTCAGATCTGTATTTCTGTGTCCTCTGCTGGTGCTTCTCTGGAAAGGATGAAGGGCAGAAAAGTGAATATCCCTGGATCTTATGACCATTCAACACAAACAGAAATCCAAAGCCAAACCAGAACATTTCCATGGCATTGAATAATTAGGTTTGCTCTCTCCAGAACCATTTTCACCCAGCCCTGTTTTCAGCCTCTGAGCAGATTACATTCCACTGAAATTCTCAAAAATGGGCTGTGAAGGGGACTCATGGAGTGCAAAGGGCTTTTGCTGGTGCAGAGAATTATTTCACCAAGATATAGCTGGGTCTTGGTTAGTTCTACCATAGGTAGTTGAGCTTTTAGTCTTGGTCACTGTTTATTTTTCACTCTGGTTTGTCCAGCACCTGCCCTGGTGTCTGGGTGCCCTCTGAGGCTGCAGGGAAGCCCCTCCTGCCCCTCCCCAAGTGTCCCACTGAGGAAGTCAGAGTTGATGGAGGCAGGTGGGAATCCCTCAACAGGGCCACAAAGGGAGAAGTCTCAGAAAAACAGGCTGGGACAATGGAAAATAGGGATTTAGGTGATCTAAAGGAAAGAGAACCTACAAAACACTGACAGCAGAAAACACATTGGGCTAAAGAAATTCATCCCTGATGTAACTTTATTTCAGTCACTCAAGAGCTGGATTTGGCCTGCCTGGCAGAAATTGTTTGGTTTAGCCAGCAACATTAATTGGAAAAAGTGAGCAGTATTGCTTTAATTGCACAAAAGAGAGGGAGGACAGATCCCATTTCAAATTTCAGAGTAAGGCTTTTTTTTAAGGGGGGGGGGGAATAAACATTAATACCAAGGCTGTGTTGATGAGCTTTAGGGGAGTTGCTAAGCAACACAGCCCTTTGTCTATAGCCCAGGCAATGATGCTTGGGAGGGACTGTGTAGGAATAAAATTCATATGGCTTCTATAGAACCATCTTTGTGTAGCTTAAAAAAATAAACAGCAACCAAAATCTGTCTCCTTGACTTATTTCTTTTTTTTTTGTCTATGTGAAAGACTATATGCTGAAAATGTAGGTAAGGCTACAATCTGAGAACGTATTTGGAGGACGTTGTGAGCCTGACAGCAAAGTTGGGGCAATGAGCACATGTTTTTAACACACCACTCAATGTATCCCTAAATAGCCTGGGTTTTTAAAACTCTAAGATTCAGATCTGTGTACTAATTTGCTGTTTATGGCACAAACCCATCACATTTTAGTCCATTACATTTTCTTTTTTTAGGTCACCTTAAGGAATTTCATAAATGCATCCCAGACTAGCATAGAAATAGAATAGCTAATAACACACCATTGCATAACTGATAAACTAAAACCACACATTTCCAGATATTAAAATGATGTATGTGTTGGTCTAAGCCTTGTAGTAAAATTTAGCTCCACAATCCTTAGAATTGGGTATGTTCGTTTTTATTTTAAACTTAGAGCTCAGGAATACAGGAGGAAGGAACAGCTTTTGATTTGAGACTTTCTGAGAGAAAATTGTATTTTATGAAGTTATTGAAAATGATGATTGCAAAAAAATTTAAATTATTTTTAAAAAATGAAAGTACTCTTATGTTCTGATGTGAAATAATAAAAGCTTTGCTGTTTATACAAGGGAGCAGAGGTGAAAAGTGGTAAACTCCATGAACTGCCTTCGTTTCCCTTTCTTCTGTGCTTTGTCCTGGAATTGCATCCTCAAAACACATACACCACACATTTTTAACTACTGAAGCCACATTATGGCAGGAAAAATATAAGATGGACTGGAAGAGCTGTGCCTGCAGAGAGGCTGTGAGTTTGATATTTCTTCCCTAGAGCACATGCCAGCACAAGACTTTTCTACACATGGACTGAGGGCCTGGAGAAGGAAAATGATCCTACCCAGAGCATTAACCTTGGGAAAACAGCACTGCTCTACTTCTACCTGCACCTCATGAAGAAATGATGGTCTTGAAAGAAAGGGAACATGCACTGCTGCTTACAACTGCCTGTCTCAATGAGCCAGGAGGGTCATTGAGCTTGCCAAAAGTCCATCAGGAGCCAGCTACAGGTCTCAGCTTCTTCCCTCACATCCCAGGTCCCCAAAATCACAGGCATCTATGCTGCCTTGGGAGAGACAGAGACCAAGGAAAGAACTTGAAGCTGTTAGTTTGCTGGACATTGGATGCTCCAACTCCTTCCCTACTGTTGAGCTCTGGCCTGTATCACAGCCATGCACTTGCCCCAGGGATTCTCCTGTGGTAAATGCAGAGCAAGCAGCTTATCTAGGCTTATTAAGGTGGCATGCAAAAATATTCTTCCTTTCCAAGACCGCAGAGATTTATAAGACCCTGGTGCATTTGCAAGTGGAAGATGACAGCAACAGAGTGAGAGGTGCAAACCTCAAAAGAAAAAGGTAAAGAGAAGTTGTTGTTTCTTAGAGAGTCACTAAAAAGCATAGGGAAATGAAAAAAAAAAAAAAAAGAAACAATTTAATAATTTAATCTACATGAGATCCAAAGACAAACTTAAGGTTAATCAGATGATCATTGCCCATGTTGCCAGCACAATTCATTTCACAAAATTCAAGGTGAGTCTACCATTGAGCATGTGGAAACTGCTGGGGATAGTAGTGTTGGGTTTGTTTTTAAAATGAGAAGTTTTCCTTTACAACAAGATTATCTCCTCTGCATATGGACCCACTCTGGAAGTGTGATGTCAAAAAATGAAACAAGTACTACTGGACTCCCAACAGGGTGATGGACACCATAACCCTGTGCTTGCAGAAAATCTTGCCCACAGACCAGCACTGAGTTCCTAATTCTCTCAGACTCCACCTGACATTGCTTTGTATTAACACTTTATGTAAAAACATGGTAACAGGGATGTGATCATGCACAGCCTCTTAAACAACATTAGCCTGTCTACTTCATTTCAGGGGACCATGGACTTGAATCAAAGCTGCTGGTACCTGAGATAAACTCTTCCAGGATATATGTTCAATATCTCTTTCATGAGAATTCAACTTCCTTCCTATGTATGCAACTTCTTTGGCTTCACTTTCCTCCTTTTCCAGCTCCCTCATCTGCTGTACAAGGCACTGGACAGGGAACACTTTGTTTTAGGATCTGTCTGCAACATACAGCACACAACAGTGAGCCAGACTCAGGTTGTCAGAGCCTGGTTTGGAACCCCTGCCAAAAAAGACAGTGAGCCATGCTGTTCTCCTAGATCAGCCTACAAACTGAATTAAAAACCCAGGTTTGATGTGAAGATTGTCTGTTCAGACAGGCAAGCAACTGGCCTAGAGAGAACAACACTGGGCAACCATTCCCAGTGTGCTGGAAACAAGGAAGAACAAATTTTCCAGATCCTTTTCAAAGGAGGTAGACATGGTGTCTGCTTTTCTTAGCAGGTCTCTGCATCACTCAATCTTTTCCCCCAGCATGGGCCCTTGGAGCTGGTTCAGAGCATGTCTGCGAACACTTTTCCCATCTGTGTGTAACTAGTCTCCTCTGAACTCTCTGACATGTATTCAGACCAAAGCAGTCAGTCTCTGGTCTGGGAGTGAGTCAGCTCTGCTGAACTTTGCTTTTGAGGTGTGCTGCTCTTCAGCTCAGGGATGAGGGGGATGCTCAGAGACACCCTGCCTAAGACAAAATACAGTGTCTCTGAGGAAGCACACAGAACTTACTGGGACCCATCCATACAGGGGTGGGTACAGATCCAGCTAGAACTGATCTCCTTGTGAATATCAGTGATGGGGAAATAAAGTCTGATTTTTGCAGTGTGTGGCTAGCATAAATCAGAGCTCCTCCATGGCAACACTGTGGAATTTCATGCCATGGTAAATTATATGCAGAAAATGTGCATGCCAAAATTAGAACATGCACATACAAAGTTTTGAATTCAGCTTACCTCAGGCAGAAGGGACTGCATTTTGCAGTGGAGCTCAGGGTGTGTTGTGTCTAACACCTGCAATGCACAACTCAAAATTGTGATAAATAAATGACAGGTGAAGAGCCAAAGTGTTATCCCCAACAAAGATGTATTATGTCCTTCTACCTATATATTTACTTCCTCTACGAACAACTCAGAGTCTTGATTATATCTATTCAGATATTTCCTTTCTTGCAGCAAAGACACTTGTTCAGACAGGCACATCAGTCCTCATCTTCCTTTTGACTTGTGTCAGGGGAGTTTTCTGCTCATACTGTAATACTTCTGGGCCCATCCACCAGCAAAGCAGACAGATGGTGTGAGTGGGACTCCTGCTCAGCAACCTCTGTCTGGAACATAATACTCAGCTCCCTGCTAAATGACTTCCTACCAGTTAACGTGAAGAACTGAAAATGTTCTAAAATCCACTCAGGTGAAGGTATAAAACAACCTGCAAATGGGCTGCTGGGAGTGGAAAAGCTCAAGCTAAAAGACCTTGGAGTGAAGATGTGAGACATTTTGTCTGGATCCTGCTAGCCCCTGACATCACTTTACAGATGAGGAATTACTCTTGAGTACATTTGATCAATGTTAAGAGGGAGAACTAAAGGTTTCTGCATGCAAATAACAGCAGATTTTCAGAATGAAAGCAAGTTCATTATCTTCCATTCTTGTCTTAAATACCTAGAGCAGATGCAGAATATTGTTGGTTCCTACTACTTGCTTAAGCAATAACAACTGAGTCAGGGCATTTCCTAGGGATTAATGATAGCTGGGAGAGTTGATGGCCCAAAGCTAACTGGAAGGCCATTAACCCCAGCCTGCCATTAATTCCCTGGGAAGTGCCCTATGCCTCAACTGTTATTTGCCACTATGACCTCTACCCTCTTCTCTCCACTGTTATACAGAGGAAAAAGAGGATGATTCCAGATGCTGCTCCTACCAGAGATGATATTTCTCATCCCAGGGATCTCCTGGACAGGCCAGGAGCAAAAAGTACAACCCTCCATCTGGGGAATGAGGTTTCCAGTTAATTTCCATGCAGTTCTCTGGTTTTGAAAGCACAAAAGTTGTGCCAATTTACAACCTGCATAACTTAAAATTAGTGGGGCTATGCAGAACATGAGCCACTGCCTTTTCTACCCATCCTGGTAGCTGACATAGTGGACAAAACCCCCAGACACTTAAAAGCTAAACAATGTTACATGGAATAAACACTTTAAAAAACCCAACTTATTTAAATGGACTGTGAAATGAATTCATATCAAGGCTTAAAATTACATTATATTATTAAAATAATATATTGTCACTGCTGAAGTTCTAGTCAGGTGAACTAGGTGGGTTCCCTGGGACAAAAACTTGCTGAAGAAGAAAATCTGGAAGCAGATTTGGAAGCAGTAGCCACACTGCACATACAAAATATTTGCTAATTTTATTTTATTCAGTTAGTTCTATTTTAAAAGTTAATTTCAAGTTGTGAAACCATAGAGAATTAAAACAAAAAAAAAAAAAAGGAAGAACTGGTTTTCCTTCTCCAATCTATGAATAAAAATGGGTACAATGAGTTCTGCAATTTCTCTGCTCTGGCTTACTTCAGTGACTGATAATTTAATTATTCATAGTAACAAACCAGTTAGTTGCTTTTAAACTAAGAAAAAAAAAGTGGGCTTTTATTTTCTTGTGAGATATCACTTCACATAGTTTGTTTAGGTAACAAAGAAAGTATTAGGCTATTTGGGGAATTTTTATCGAATTCTGGTTTTCATCCAAATATAGATTCATAAAAGCAAGGAAAAAAATCGGGAAATAAATGAACCATCCTTCATTTTCCAATTAAAAATATGACAAAATTAAGAATATGATAAAGTGATTATTAATTTATCATCATAATAAATATTCATGGATAAATACTTTTGGTTAACAAGAAGAAAGACCTCACTGAGTACTATCTTTTGCTATAAATCATAGCATCTCAGAGTGGTTTGGGTTGGAAAGAACCTTACAGATCATCTAGTTCCAACACCCCCACCATGGGCAGGGACAAATTCCATTAGGTCAGGCTGCTCCAACCCCATCCAGCCTGGCCTGGAACACTCCCAGGGATGGAGCAGCCACAGCTTCTCTGGGCAACCTGTGCCAGTGCCTCAGCACCTCACAGCAAAGAATTTCTTCCTATTATCTGATCTAAATTTACCCTTTTTCAGTTTAAATCCATTTCCCCTTGTCCTATCCCTACATGCCCTTGGAAAGAGCCACTCTCCAGCTTTCCTCTTGGCCTCCTCCAGGTGTTCTAATGGTCACCAACCCATGAAAGTTAACTTTTATTTGATAAAATATCGAGCATAACTTACTACTGCAAAAAGGGATCAAATATATTATTTAAACCAAGATTTCCTACTTGGTGATTTAAATCTTGATTTAAATTAGTTCTCTGTGGGTGTTGGAGTTGGCTTACAGCCTTCAAATAATTGTAGGGAAGAAAGGAAACCCTGCTGAGACAGATGCTATAAATATGTGCTGGTATCTGAGGCTGCCGTGACGTCTTTACATTCAGAACCTCTGGGTTACTGGCATTAGAAGACTGAGTATACCTCTGAATTGCATTAAAATAAGCCAGTGAGGCTAAGAAATCCACAGCAATTGGCACTTGGCTATTTTAAGATTGATCTGAAATGGTGTTTATAGTGTTTGAACACTGTTTAACAATCAATCTGTTGGCCAGTTGCCTTCCAAATTAATTTTCAGTCTAAGACAGATCTTGTGATCCCAAAATTTTACAGGTGGAAGATGTAACCTGCAAATCATGGGACCAGCACACATTCTAATTTCTGCAGGACAGCAAGAAAAAAAATGAAGGGGAGCAGAACAATACACCATAAAAGAAAAGTATGGCTACAGGCACAGGCAGCTAGAGAAATCTGCAAAATGACAGTTCATAAAGCACATATATAAAGACTGAAAACTGGCACTGGTGAAGGAAGGTGGTGTAATCTGTGCCTTTCTGTTTTCTTCAGTTCCTAGTGATCTGACACCAAAGAACAGTATTTTGTTCTCTCTCGGCTTTATTAGCAGCCTCCAAATCCACACAGACAGCAACACGCCTACAGCTGGTGTGATGCTCAGAAATAGCTTCTCATTTATCCAGTTGCTTTGAGTGCTTAGCCCGAATGCTTTGGGTGGTTGGAGCTACATCCCACACTGGTACCTGTTTTTTTAAAAGCATCATGTCCTTTGTTCCCAAGCAAATCTTCATCGGTAATTTCAGGGCAGGGGGAGAGAAAGTTTTGGGCACTTTTGAGCAAAATCTTTCCAATTAAGAAGCCCTTTCCTCCTCCAATAGCCTCCTGATCACTTATTGAAAATCTTGTTGTGTACAGAGTTTGTATCACTCAATTTACCATGGAAGGAGAGCTAAGCTCCTTCAGCTTTGCCTCTACACTGCAGCTTTGACAGCTGTGGTACAGAAGTGATAGGGTTTTTTTATTATTTTCTGTGTGTAAAGAACTGGAATAATTGCTAATAAACAGCTTAATCAAGAAAAGAGCAATCTTTCTTTCTGAAGATTCTGCACTGCTTGCAGACATCAGTCCTGCAAAACCATTCTCTGATGTAACTAAACATTAGCCATTTTACAAATGGACATGCTGTGACAGAGGAAGAGACTCGGTCCCACAGCTGTTGGTGATAGATGACCTATAAAACACTTCAGTTTTGACACACAGGTATTACTGTAACCATCAGACAAGGCTACTGTCTCAGGAATGCACAGGTACATTCACAAAGGGTTTTGAAAATACAACACTCACTTGACATCACAACTGAAGTAAGTCAATGGGATTTCTTTAAGGTCAATAAACCCCAGAGCTACTCACAGACTGCAGCACATATTTATTGCTCTGGAGCTCCTCAGAAAGGCAGATGGACTGTGGATGAGAAATGGACCTTCTCACTTTTCAGGTTTGCAGGAGGACTGAGTAGAATGGCCAAGCATGTTACTATTTGATGGGATCCACTTGGCTACAGAAGAGTTCTTTTTCCCCAAAGGCTTCTTGTTATAGCAACCTGCCTTGGCTGTGAGGGTTTGGAGGAGGCTCCCTAGGGAGCTTATCTATGCTGCTTCTTGACTGCTGCACAGTGACGTAGACTTCCCAAACCTCAGAGAAACATGCTGAGCCAAAGTCCTTTCCCAGCCACTCAGAGCCCAGGTGGCTGTGCTAACCCTCTGGGCCAGCTCTACAGCTTATCCCTTATTAAATTTCAATCCTTCATCACTTGTGATAAAATAGAAGCCAGAGGGTGGATGCACAATGAGCATTTTCAAGAGCCCTACTCCTGTGATAGTTTACTTTGTGGTGGCTTAAATACAAACCAGAAAAAATGCTTAAATCAAAGCACAAACTTCTTTGGCCTCAGGGTAGGAAAAACATTTTAACATTTTAAACATCACTGGCCTCGAGGTACAAAAGCAAATATTTGCTAAACTTTCAGACTTCAGAGAGTTGGTCTTTCTAAGGCAATTCCTTATTGTTGTTCTCTGGGAGGTTTTTCTCTTTCTCTGCTTGCTCTCCTTTGGGAAGAACACAGGCAAGGGCTAGGAGCGCAGCCTCTTTCTCCAACTGCCTCTGCTCTGATGATCACCTTGGCTCCACAGCTGTCAGCCAATGCTGAGAAGCCAAAAGAAGCAAGATGAGAGAAATACCACTCTGCAGACCTTTGCATTGCTCTCATTCACTCAGTTCACTTCACTGATTTCAAGGAAACTCTGATCTCACACCTGCCATGGGATGGGGAAGCTCTCTGATACCTCGTGTGTGTTTTCCCATGCCTGGCACAGCACACTCTTGTACTGGGGCAGAGGGAGTGTGTTTGGCAAGGTGTGGAGAATGTAAAAATGTGATCAAAGACCACCACCACATCCTCTCTTAGCTCCAAGGTCCAGTTGAAACATGGGATGGGATTAGATATGACGCAGAAGTTGTCATGTATTTCTTCACTGTCATCTTGCAGTACTCTAGCCATTGTTCAGGTTCAAGTCAACCTCCCTTCATCCCCTTATATGTTATACAAACAACTTGCCAGTAACTTACCCTGCCAGTGCAGTATCAGGTGTTATTCTTGGCACCTGGGCATGGTTTTAGGCATAAGCTTAGCAGCAGACTGCCCTGTATTTAGCTCACCCAGTGAGCACCATTATTTGACCCAGTTCCCTCATGGCTGGCAGCAAAGTCAGGGAGAAAAGGAAAACCCTTGTCATAGTTTGATGACCATTTCTTTTGGCCTCGGTGCCAATGCAGCAGCTCCCTCACCTTGCTGCTTGCTCCTCCACCCTGCTGTGTCTTGACTGTGCTAGAACACTGGGCCATTCTCTGAACCAGACTGAAGAACTGGTATGAGTTAAAATAACCAATGCAATGAAAAAAAATGAGTAATTTTTAATTGAGAACAGATCCCTGACCCAGCCAGGCCATCACACATCAAACCATCACAGGCTGGCCAGGCTACACCTTCCACAGGGTAACATGAGATGTGATGTTGATTTTGCACTGCATCAGAGTCTGAGGCACTGCAAGGAGGTTCCTGCCCAGACCAAGTGGTTAACAGAGAACTTCAGCTTTTGATACTTGATAGATGTCCCATGGGGTCCCACAGTTTACCAGTCAGTCTGAGATTAATGTCACAGAGAACTAAGGGGCAACAAGTCCTCTTCCTTCACCGAGTGCAAATCAAGCATTTCAGACCAGCAATATCCGAACTTTTTGAGAAGTCTTTTTGAAATTAAAAATCAAAATATTTAATGATATTCTGCCCCACTGAGAAATTAATTTCAGTTCAGTTTTCATCCTGAGTCCAAGTGAAAGTAGATTTTAAACATCTGAATAAAACTTAGCAAATATTCGTATTTTCAGCGGAGTAAGGATTATATTTATACCAAGTATAAGTGACAACAGTGACAAGACTCAAAGATCAAATAGGTATTATCACCTTTACACAAATCTTCTGGAAATGCAATAAAATTACCTATCAAAATATAGTACATTTAACAATTGCTATACCATATAATACATCATCATGCCACATTGCCAAACAGTGCTGTAATGCTGTGTACACAAAGCAATTTTAAAATTGCATATATGTATATAAAATATTCACTGCTTGCTCCTCTGATACTTCAGTATAAATCTAGTATTATTTCAATCATAAATACTCTGAAGTAGCTTTAGGTGAAGACTCCAGAATATGAGAACTGTTGAAGCAATAAATTTCAAGGCAAGTGTATGCAAAGGGATTGATTTTGTCAGTGGAAGGTAAAAAAGGATTTTGCTAATTTGGTCTTTTTAAAATGCTTTTTTTTAACAGACAAGAAGATTAGAATTTTATTGCCAGTGATGGAAATTCTCATATGTTTTACAAAACACCCCCCAGAAATATCTCAACCAAAAGAAAGATTTTCTTCCTTCTGTAACATATCTTGCTATTGTCTTGATCAATCAAAGATCTGCTGGTCACAGATATAACTGCTTTGTATTGCAAGTATTGGTCCCACACAAGGATTTATGCTAATAAATCCATATGACTACATAGATACAGTCAGAATGCCACAAACTTACACTGAAGAGTATGGGGGAAAAGCATAAAACCCCCAAATTCTATCAGGTGAGAAGAAGCTGAGAATTTCTGGATGAATTATGGTTTTACAGGGAAGACCACGAGATCTATATTTGCGCCAGGAGGCAAAATTACAACAGTTCTGTCTTTTCTCTTCTTTAAAATTTTATTGTTCTCTTTTTTAAAACACCTCCCCTAAGTAATCTACTGTAATGCTTGCTGTCCTGAGCTCTCACCACGAGGCTGGGAGGAATTCTCTCCTGCTACAATTTTAAGCCCTTACATCCTGCCCACCCCAGCCCAGATTCGGTGAAAAAGCTGCTCCTTTTCCTCCCTGCAACAGACTTTTCCACAGGATTCAGGAAGCGATTTAAAGCAGAAAAGAAGGAAGTTACGATGGAGAGAGAAAAGGTTAAATGGAACAGAGCTTTGGGAGCAGAATAGCTGGATGTTATTTATCCAAAATAAACAACGTGACTTTGGATGAAAAGCACTGTGAGTTACCGAGGGAATGAGTGGGGGTAATAGTGAAGAATCAGAAAGGAATAAGATCCAGGATTTCATGAAACAACTTCAAAATGGATTATGTGAGGGCAGGAGAAGCAAGAAGCTCCTGAGCAAGAGCAGAGATGATGGCATGCTGAAGCCTTTGCTGGAAGTGAGCTGTCCTTTTGAACATTCATGATTCGTTCCTCTGGTGTGCCTGGGATAAAAAGACCTCAGATACATGCACAGCATCTCCTTCCCCACATTATGCTCAGACGCCAAAGGAGAGTAAACATTAACCAAACCCCATGCAAATGAGAGACAAATATTTACCTTAAAAAAACCACTGTTTGCAGACCTGGATTTGGAAATCATTGCACTTACTGGATCTGTTGGATGACTCATTTTTATGATAACTACTCAGCAACATTCACTGGACACAGAAAAGTGTTGTTTAATCAAAACCTGCTTTAGCCTGCAAGAGGTAGGACTGCAATTGCCTCAGTTAATGGCATATAGTCCCTGTAATAAATACAAGCTTATGAAGGAGATGCTTCACATTTTCTCTCTCAAGCTCCCTGAATTATGGAATTTTTTGTACTGTTCAGGGAACTCCTGGAAACCAATCCTTGCATGGGAAGGACAATGTGAGGAACCCACACAGCACAGCTTTTTCACCCAAAGACTTCTGCACTGGGAGGACAATCCTTGCAAACTCTGAAGCTCAGAGCCTACAATCAATGGTTTGCCACTGTTACTAGCACCTTTTGTGATCTGCTGTGAGAGAACAGTGATTCCTGCAGCACAACTCCAGTGGTGCCTAAGTTCACCTTATATTGGACTGTGGAATCAAATGCAGAGCCTGAACCCTGTCCAGGGCTCAGGACTGGTATTTTAGTTGTCTGTTCTTCTATTCACAGCAGTGTTTAATTCTCACAGACACTACAGGAAGAGGAAAAACTTGAGGAAACTATACCTTCCCATTTGCCTGGATTTCCTTCCCTCTTCCTCCCTGTGGGTGTCACAAAAGGCTTTAAATAGCTTGTGACGTGTGGCACTTTTCCTGCACTATCTATTGCAGATATTTGAAAAGGGTAGAGGGAGGAAGATTAATATCTGAGGTAGTATTTATAAGTCTAGAGAAATCATTATAATGGTGCTAGCCTAGCTCAGGACCAGTTGCCTCTTGGACCCAGAGGTCAGAGCTTTAATTCCACAGTGTCTCCTGATTCTGCTATTTCAGAAATGCACATCACGGTAAGAAATTAGGAAGTTGTGTCTCCTTTTGTCTCAAGGGATTTGACTTTGCTCACCATTCTGGCAATTCTCTGTGTCCTTCGAAGGAACAAATACAACACTCTTCATACCTCCCACTATTTTAGTGTGTGTTTTTGAAAGCAGAACTCTGTCTACATTGAGCAGATCCCTGAAGACAATCTCCAGTGCAGACAAATAATGACATATGAAAATGGATGGAATGCTCTGAACACTGTGTCTCTGCTTCATAGGCCTATTCTGTCAATCTCCCACAACTTGTGATTCATGAAAGTAGACCTTGTCCTTAGACAGAGAACTCTAATTCCCCTTTCCTGAGTCCACCTCCTGAAACACTAATTCTTAAGGAATGCAATGTTGTCTGTTTGCAGACGTAAAAGGCTCCTGGCATGAGAAAAGCAGCTTTTCCTCTACCGCCCTGTGGTGAGCAGCAGACTTTGCACAGCAAGGTGATGTATTATTAGAACTGGCAAAATCCACAGAATTCCTTCACGAGATGATTGAAACTAATTCTGTTTCGTTTGTAACTGTGTTTGTTATTTTTGTTAAACTGCCCCCTCTCAGGTCCTATCCCAGGCAGAAATCCTGTCAAGAAGGATTATTTTTGGCCAATTCTCCTTCAAAGAGTCACAATCAATAATCTCTCTTATAAAAGTAAACCTTTGGGAACACAGTAGAGAATGTTAATCGTAGTTCCTATGGACATCTCACTTCCTCTAAAGGCAACAAATGAAATATTAAAAACTAAGTAGCATTTAAACAAGTCACTCACCATGAAATCTGTCTCAAAGCTCACAGACTAATCAAAACCAGAGCAACACAAGGGACCTTGGCTTTATAAAAATAATCTTTTCTCCTGTATCATCAATTTCATAAAAGGCCTTGAAAATCCACAAGAGTAAAACTGTTTCTCACTTAGAGAGCAAAGTAAGAAAAGTGTGTGAGCATTTCAGGCTTTATAAAGGATGTAATGTAGCAAATTACTTAATTCCATTTAAGTAAGCCAAGTTAAATACATGTGGCCTACAAGGTTGGGTGGGAATTTGGTAGGCTCTAGAAATTCAGAAACATTATAATCTCCTTACTATCACCTGTAAGTGGGATATCACTCCATATTTTTTCAGCACTAAGTGGCTTATCAATACAGACTCTCTAAAAGAGCTTCAGATTTTGTTGCATACCCTGAAAAACCTTCACTTGGAAACAATGTGTGTTGTCTGTCAGTCAGCACCAGAACTACATATACAAATATATACAAGTTTTTTGTCACTAAAGCATAAACTGCAACATTCCATCATACCTTTCCTGCCAATATTTTCCTATAAAATTATTATGAAACTTGTGCAAATTTGAGTAGGTCTGTGATTTGTCACGTATAAAAAATAATAGTGTTGCTTGCTTCTGTGTCTGTGAGGAGTTACAGGAGATGCTGGGGATGCTGGTTCTCAATAGTTAGGCCATGCATCAGGCATTTCA
>NW_008690611.1:7157-12206 GCF_000695815.1 Acanthisitta chloris | reverse complement strand
GCTCATCCCAGGGAGAAAACACCAAACTGCACGGAATCAGGAGCAGAGCTGCCTCTTCATGGCAGCAGCGAAGGCAAAATCCTTCCTGTTACAGTTGGTGCAGCTTTGGCAGCCACACAATGATCAACCAGAGCCAAATCTCTGAGTAGGCAGAGAGGTACCACACATCCTCCTTTCTTCTACCTCAGACAGATGGTGATGACTTTTCCTTCTCTCTGTTCTCTTTTGCTTCTGGCTGGCCTATGTGGGTTTCTCTGCACATGACCTCTGTATTGTCCACACCACCTAGAACTCACTAAAGCTGCAGGCAGAAAGGCAAAGAACTGCCCAAACTACCAAAAGGGATGTCAGCTTCCAGCAAGTCCCTCCTGTACAGCACATCAAGTGCATCCAGTGCTGGAGAGCCAGTGTTGAGCTGCATTTGTCAGCCAGAACAGGACTTTAAATGCTCCAGACAGCTTAACTGATACAATTTCTGACACAAAGCCAGCTACAATTTCACTAGAATGAGTGTTATATATATACATTCTGCAGTCCCATAGCTGTGAAAATCGTTCCTATGCAACTGTGCTCTGGCATCTCCATTTCGCTTTTAATTGCGCTTCTACCCTTTCCCTTGCGAGGACAGCCTAAATCCTGTAAGCTGCATGCAAACTGCGACAGCAGCACTGCCAGAACCTGCAGGAAAACACCACTCTGAGAGCTCTGAAGTGTCCTGCTCCCCTTCCTGGGGATGGCAGGACCTCAGCCCTCGGAGGTGCCCAGTGAGATCAGAGGCCACACAGTGTGCACCTTTCCCAGTTTGGCACAGAACTTGCCACCCTGATGGAGCTCACTGCTGGAAGGCACTGTGGCTCTCCTTTCCTGGCCTGCCAGGTCCTTCCCACAGCTCCCTCTCCATCTCTGTTTGCAGGCACTGCAAGGCTGTGCAGCCTCAAGCAGGAGAGCTGGAATCCACTTTGCCACAGAGGTCAAAAACCGAAAGCATGGAATGGCAAACTCTTTTGCCTTGAGCAGGTCTCTGCCACCTGAAGGGCAGGGAAAATGATTTCCTAAAGATGACTATGAGTTTTCCACTTTATCAGTATCTGTGAGGAACATGTAGAGAACATTGGCAAGTCCAAACCTGAAAGTGAGGGAGATGCACTTATGAGGACAGGTACATATTCTTCCCTTTCAAGGCACAGACTTCTTCAGATGGGTGAAGAGAATGAGTCCTCATGCTCTCTACTGTTCCTGAAGGAGGGAAAGGGAAGGGAAGCTTACCTTCATTCCAGAAAAAAAATCCATTTACTGGACTCCTATGTTACCTGTTGGAAACAGGAAAGAATTATTTGCCTAGGGCACTTGACTGCAGAACTTCTTTCCCTTTTAAGCCTAAATAAGAAAATGTTGTGTTAATGTTCAAAGAAAAACTAACTAGCATCAAATTCTTTGACGTCAGCTCCCCACTGATGAACTGTGGACCAGGAATTATTCATGGGAATCCTTCTGTTGGGATATTTTCAATAGAAACACTCTGTATTTTACTTGAATGGAAGCAGACATCATCCTTTCCATCCAACACATTCCACATGCCAAGAATATATCAACATATCAATCATATCAGGAGCATGGCCTCAAGGTTGGTGTTTTTTTATTACTTTAAATTATTTAAAATAAACTCATCACTAGCAAGGATGTAGAAATGAAATGTTCTATCATCACAAACATCAGAAGGCAATAAAAAATTAGCACACAGCAAATATTCTACTACAGTTTTCCAGGTCCAGTTTCAATGAGGTTGGAGATGACACCAAATGGGCTGCAAGCCCAAGTATTTCTACATGTGTTCAAACAGTTAAGAAACAAGCAATCTGACTATATATTTGCTGCTGCTAGACAAACTGATCAATCATGGTGAAAACTCAATCAGATGTTTGAGTCTCAAGTCACTGATGCTGCAGAGATGTGCATGGCTCTTTAAGCATGTGTTGACCTCACTGCATACCTAACATTATGCACATTCTTAACTTTTAGAATTGTAGTAATTCCTCTAATGTGAGGTATTTGCAGGACTAGATCCTAACTCTGAGCTGGTCTTCACAAAGATATTCAGGGAAATTAATCCAAATTAACTAAAGGCTTAATTTAAAGCAGATTAGTTAAAGTGCATTTAACCCTGTAAAGACTTTTCAGAATTACAGTAGCCTTAATTCAGCTTTGCATAAAGCTTAATCCATTTTTCAATTTATAATTTAAGTGAATTTGAACTAATTAAGTTGAATGTCCTATGTAAATAAGCCTGAGGCACTAACTCAGTGCAATGCCCAAGCACAGGTATAAAACTGCTCCTATTCAGAACAGCATATCCTTGAAATCTGCTGTTTTCAGTAAGGTGCATACAGGTACTTAAATATTTTCCTGAATCACACTCTTAACTGCTTTATAGTCTTAAACCTTTTGAGAATTATAGCTTGATGGTAAGAAAAAATCATAGCCCAAAGGGCCAAAAGGCAGATAAATATTTTTCATTTACTGTCCTCCAGATGATACCAATTTCTCCAGTGTGTGTACAAGCAATCTTCAATCATTGTTTTCTGTAGGAAATCTCTGATTGACACAGAATTAAAAACTGGCTCTTCAGGCTGGAATTATTATTCTTTTTTCCTTAAAAGGGGAAAGAACAATTAATCCTTCATTTTCAGGAAAGATTTCATAATAGGGTGTTGTTTTTTCAACCCAAACTGGTAAAGCACCATATCCATTCCCAATGGAAAAGATGAATTTCAGCAATTATCTAGGATTTTACTTCTCAGATTTTGCAACTCTTCTTTCAAAGCTCCCTGCACAAACATTTTCAAGTGTTTGACTCTAGAAAAAAAAGTGAAAAAAACCACAACAAGGTTTATAACAAGGTTTGAATAAGTATCACACTTCATACATAAGTTTAAATATTCAACATCAGTTACATTTGTGCTTAACTATTCCACAGAACAGAAGCAAAACTGCAGTAGTATTACTGCTAGCAATGTATCAGCAAAGGTATACTAAGAGGCAAGTTGTCTGCTGGCTACCTAAAGTGAACTAAGAAAAAAAACTACCTCCAGAATAAAATTTGCCAACTAAATTTGGCACAAAGCCAGAAAGGCTATTTAGAGAGTCACCGAGCCTAAGCAGACATCCCACGTCTGCTTACTCAGAGTGGGTTGGAGAAGTCAACCCACATGTGATACAGCTCAGCTCCTGACCCAGCTAACTTACTGCCCAAACACAAATTCCTTCAGCTCTCCCTGGTACTTGAATAGTCAACAGTGCAACAGAGCACAGGACATCAAACTCCAAGATGTTAAAGACCTGAAATGTCATGATGTATATATAATATGTTGTATCCTAACACAGAGAAGGAACACAGTTGTATTTTCATAGCACTGAGCCCAAGCAAATACTCTTCACCTCTCAGCAAGACAGCACAACTTCTGGACACATGTGATTTCACCTGATCTTCCTTGACTAGAATGGATATGGGTGGTAGTAGACTGAGTATGTCTACACCACCACACACCCTCAGGTCACCCAATGCAGTGATGTGGTCTGAGTGATGTCCACCTAATGGCCACAACAAAGCTGAGATTTGACAGCTCTGTACATCAATTTCACCAAGTGTCTGTATTTCAGTTAGTCTTCCCCCAAAAGAGGAGTCCAGAGAGATGACTTCTTTTTCTTTTTCTAACTCATGCAGTGAAACAGAGAGAATTTCATCCTATGTAGGTTCATGTTTATCAATAGCACTGTACAGAAAGAGGAAGAGGAGGTATTGCAAGGGGCAATAACTTCCATCCTGCCCAATGACTACCTGATTCCTTGGCCCTCCTTTCTTTTATTGACTTTCCTTATGTATTCTACTGAACGGTGAAGTTACTACTACACCACCTCTCCCACTCTGATAGAAAGGTGAAGAGAAATTCACAAGACATTGCCTTCAATAGTGCTTTGCAGAATGGTTGTGTTGTGAACATGGCAATCAGCAGCAAAATATGGAGGGGACACTGCTTGTAAATGGGACTTCTTTTTAATTTCACTAGCAGAGTTTCCAGAATTTCCATATCTCACTTTCAGTTGAAGAGACGTTTCTGCCACACTGAGACAAAAGAGCTTTTTAGATCTATTTGAAGGCTTTTAGCCACAGCTTTTCTCTCCCTGTGTTCTGTAGCTCCTTCACACCAAGTGCCCAGTGGTCTCTGCACTTGCTGCTACCTCCTCTTAAACCAGAAGCTTTTAGCATTCCTCAGTTTGCAGATGTGATGTGGATGAGGCCCAGCACTTAGCTGAGATGTGTACAGTAAAATAATCACTCCAGACACAGAAAAGCAGCTTCTCCCATACACACATTTAGCTGGCAGCATTTCACTGGCACCTAGATAACAAGGACATCTACTTCACTGCAAAACATGGTCAGGATTCACAGCCATGAAATGGACTTGATAGCCTTTAAATTCTGTTTTACTGTGCTGGCTCCCAGAGATGGCTTGGAGCCCATGTGGCAGCTCATTAACACTCAGTTAACACTTCTCTGCACAGCACAGCATTGACTTTTAAATTCTCTTATTTTCAGGGGAGCAATGAGTGGGCAATTAAATGGAGGGGTAATAGCTTAAGACACACAAAATATTATGAACAAATCAGTTGCAAAAACATTAAAATAAAAAAAAAACTACAATGTACTGAAAATGCAATTTGTGACTATACAGTCCAGGAGAAGCATTACTCTTACCTCTCCAACTTCCCAATGCATGTGATTTCTCAGTCCCAGCTTCAGGTACCAGAGACAGACAGCTACAGAGGAGCAGTTCATTATCTGAGGAAGCATGTATCTAAATCAGCTTCTGTTTTCAACCTTACAGCAGCATCTGTTTTATTTAAAAAACCTATAACTCACTTTCAGGCTGCAAAAACAGGGAGAGTGCAGCTCAAACTTTCTTTCATGCTGTATTCTTCAGCTCTGAAAGTCAGAATGATCTCTTTGTGCAAATAAAGCAGTAAAAGCGGAAGTGAAAATGTCAGACTGCA
>NW_008690611.1:603-7127 GCF_000695815.1 Acanthisitta chloris | reverse complement strand
AATAAAAGAGAGTAAACCCCATGTGAAATGGGAATCTTGTCTGCTAGTTGTCTCAGACCACAGACAGCACAGTGAGAGTGTGCAGGAGATTAATAGGCAGATTATCTTCCAGTTCTCCCCACTGCAATATCTGTGTTAACGAGTGGCCTTGCACTGACTGCTTAAATTCCAGTTAGGTTTCTCTCCATTGGCCTGAACCCCAGTCTAGCAGCCACACTGAGGATAAAGGACTGGCAAACAACCACCTGCAAAGTGACTAATGCTAGCCAGGGATAAGCAGCCCATGCTGATGGTGGCCAGTAGATACACTGATGGCCCACACAGCTCCCCATGGATACCCAACTCTCTCTGCCTCGATGAGTGTATCAGACAGACTCTCCTGGAATGCTCAGCGGGAACAAAACCTGCTTCTCTCTGCACAGAACTTTGGCAGGCAGCACTTTCACTCTTGCCCTTGCAGGTCAAGCATGCCAGGAGAAAACTCTCCTGACAGGAAGAGGCACCCCTCATGCTCCCCACCTCTGCAGGACAGCATGAGTCTTTCAGAGGTCCTTTTCTTGCTAACCCAGGCATTATGTGGACACTGATGTTCTGAGTGTGCAGCCAGTGTGCACAGCAGAAGGGGCAGCATAGTTGCAGTGCTGCAAAGCTCCACCTGGCCCAATGAGCCCCACTGGAAACCATTCTGGGTGTCTCTGTGTGGCTTTGTGCTATGCCAAGTAAACAAATACATCCAGCACATTTGCAAAGACAGCCCTACAACTCGGCCAGAAATGTTCATGCACAGATTGGGTCATTAAGCAGATTTCAGCTGGATGGCCGTGCATGAACTCTGGTGCTCTGCACAGGGAAGGTGGAAGGCAACGGCTGAAGAAGCAGCTCGTGGCCTCTGACAGGGGCTTGTCTCACCAGGAAGAAACAGTCCTACCTGTGGCAGCAAAAAGGCACTGAGCTTTCTTTTGGAAATGTGATTGCCAATGGAGATGGAAATCAGCAGAAGAAGCAGTAAAAGATGATACATTCAGAAAGAAATCTCTTTTTTGGCTACAATGCCCAAGAGGAGTGCCACAAAATCCTCTTTGGTGAGGGGACAGATGGGACAAAGGCAAGCCAGATGCAGCCTAGGGTTTTACTCATATTTGAAAACTATAGTGTAAAGAAGACACATAATGACCTCTGCTCTTCCATTTTCCTTCCTCCCCAGAGAGCCCTAAAAACATTCAGCTGCAGTTATCAGTCAGTGCTGGGTGTCCTGAACATTTTCTTCCCAGGTATTTGATAAACTGTAATTCATCAGAATACCATCTTTGGGTTTATTCTTTCAGATCTTCCACTAATTCAGTGGCTTATGTATTCAAATACTGATTTCAAGTATTTATCTTGAAGTAAGTTAAAAATTTAACATTTCCCTATTCTAAATTCTCCTCTCATTCTTGCCTATCTTATCTTCTGGACATTGAAGGCCCAGAGCTTTTGGGAGGCAGCAAAAACATTTTAATTCCCCCAACCACAGGAAAAGCAAAGTAATTTCACAGAGCATTTTATGTGAAAAATTCAGCTGTGCATATCCTTTCACACTCCAGAACACCTAGTTTAGAAATACAAAGTATTTAGAGGCTCATAAGTTGGCCAAATATGATTCTTTGTTACAGCATCATAAAAAAGTGCACCTTGCCACAGGAAGGATCTTCCCCATTTAATACTGTGCTCCTGCTATGGATGCACTGAAGTTCTTATTTGACATGGCAGAAACGAAGTTTTACAGTCAGCCTGATTTTGAGAAATGGTTATCTTATATGAAACCTCATCATCCCTTGCCTCCCTCCCACTAAAAGAAATTATAATCAACTTAGGGTATGTAGAATGGAAAATTATAACTCCAACAGTTAAAGTTTGGTAAAAGGTCTGAAAAAAGGAGTTTTAATGGGAAGTGTCAGGTGAGCTTAACTGAAAGAGTTACTACCTGCTTCACCTGTAATGTCTTCATTATTGGGGCCTTGGATATTATGGTGATAGTTGCTCAGACTAATATCCTTACATTAATCTCTTGGTGATATTGGAAAAATGCCTGTAAGCTAATAAGTGCTCAGCACATGGGAAGATCAGATTTGATATAAGTGAACTATTTTTCTGGGTCTTTGGCACTTAGCTACATACATAAGAAGCAGAAAATAGGACAAAACTGGCAAAGTAATATGAAAACACGTGATGGTGGTTTATTAAAAGACTTACAGCTGAAGAACATGAATGCTCCCTTTTTTGCCTCTATATGTGATGTACCAGCCCCTCTCCCACAGCTCTTTGAAGGCAGAGAATCCAGAGTAACAGCTGAATTCTCAAACCAAATAGCCAATGAGCTGGAATATTCCCCTCAAAAGAGATGATGGGGTTTTATTGAAATGTCTCTCCAAGAAGTGGCTGGCTCCCAGAGTGTGGTGGGGGAGCCAACCATCTCTTGGAACAGATTTGGCACAAAGGGCAGTGTCCATGCCAAGCCTCTTATCGTTAACCAATGGCACTGCTGGGATGTTTGGTCCCAGGACCTCCAGGAACACAGGCTTCCCCTCGGCCAGTGGCTTCACTCATTCAGAATAAGGAATCAATAGTAGCATGACCAGGATTTTTCAAGAAGGTACTTGGTGGGGCATAATGATAGGGAGCCTGAGCTGTAGGGAAGAGTCTACAAGGCAGCATTGCCCACTAATGCTGCTAGAAACAACTCTCTTGTGACAGCATCTCCCCTGCTGGGAGTGAGCACGAATACCAGCCAAGCTCACATTCCAGTAGACTGAAGAGTTATTTGAGCAAAAACAAGCCATCAGACACCCTGAATGGAAGATCTTCTTGCTCTTGCCAGTCTGCCTCACGTAGGTGAGCTGCTATATTTACAGATGCCTTGGTTTACAGAACCTAGAAGTAACTACAAGTAACTGAAAAAGCACCAACAAATTAACCCAGTATAAACACATCCTGCTCACAAACTACTGGGGGTCTTTAGGACGCAGTACTGTGGCTCAAGATCTTACAGCACAAAAAAACCCCCAGAGCTCTTACAGAACTGTTATGTTTGTTTCACTATATAGAACACAAACCTTGCACCCAGACTTACAAATAAGTCTTTATTGCTTTCCGTCGTGCAAATTGACAAGCTCTACATCAACAATTGGTTTAGTTGCAGAGAAAGTTGCCCATAAGAGGTGGAATTATTTGCAAAATAAAATGAAGTGTTGATGATCATGTCCTCACCATACGATAAAAGGATATTTCACTGAGCTTCAGGATGCAGAGGAACAGCATGGTCCCTCCTGTGATCTTGCTCAGGGAAAGGTCAGCTAGCTAGAGACATTATATTTACTTTTGGAGCATTCAGCTACATAAGATACCAGCTGGGAAAAAAGTGTCAAGTGACTCAGAGGGAGATGCTTCTACACCCCAACATGAATTGAAGTTATGAAGGGTTAACAATGAGAAATGGTGGAAGATGGTTCAATCAACTGATCTGTGCCCACTGTTCCAAAAAGAAAGCCCTAACGTTCCCAAAGTAGGGAGGATTCTCCAAAGCATTTAAAGCCATTCTCTATTTCACTGATGAAAAGGTGAGTACACATCCATGTTACCATGGAGAAAACTACATCTCTCCTCTCCCCTACTTGCGGATTTTGGGCTTTGAACTTTAGATTAATACAGGTCATTTTTTTGCCTTCAGTTACCCTTCACCACAACACAGATGGTCCTGAAACTGTAAAACCATTTCCTAATGGACCCATAGGGTTAGATTCAAACCCCAAACATTACACAAAAACTTTCAAACCTTTGGTACATTTAAACCTATCACTGAATTTTTGCATGGCACCTCTTTTTCTAATGGGCTGAATCCAATTCTGAAGCCTGACCACTCGGGCCAGGCTCTGATAGCTTTCATAGAGTAGCACTTTTTTCCCTTTAAGAGCCTCAAATTAATAGATTTTGTATGAAGAGAGACAGGAATGTGACACTTTTTAGCATTTAAAATCTGGATTCAAATCCGTATTTTACAGGTTGGGTCTAGCTCACAATCCAACTCATTTGGCAACACTTTTTCCTCTAATTGAGATATATAGTTAAACATGAATGAAATACTTCCATAGTTAAAGACGACACTAAAAAGCTTTTTCCCAACAGTTAATTGAAATTAATTTTATAGTAGTAAAAGTCTGACTATAGAATGATGTCACTTGCATGGAATAACTTCATTCTAACATTAGACTAAGTCAAATGAACAAAGCTAATGAAGGTGAGAAGAGTAGCAGTGTTTTTAGCTGAAATGAATACTTTCAGCACTGTATATTAAAACAGGTAATAATCTCCCAATCTTTGCTTTGATATGTGGTTTATTTCTATACACACATTAGTGGAAGGACATCAATTAATTAGCAAAATGAAAAGAGAGATCCCTACGGCAATTTTGAATGTTTGAATTTGTAAAAAGTCAAACATCATTGTTCCTTTAATCTTAAGTTTTGCTTTAGGGGGCTGAACATAATGTTCCCAGTGCATATATTGCTCATGGCCCCCTGACACTGACCTGACCACTGTTCTCTAAGGGTTTCAAAAAAGTGAGAACTCCAAGCATAAAAGCAGCACAGAAAAGACACAGGGCAAAAATGGTATTTTCTCATTCCTCATGCACCAAACTAACATACTGTGATTTCCCAGCTGCTCCCAAGGGACCTCTTGGAGAGCTCCACAAATGAATCCCTGCCCCAGCCTGGGCTCATGCAGGGCTCAGGGTGGGAGGTGAGTTTCCATATCTCTCCTCCATACACAGTCAAGGCACTGCCAGGGCACTCAGAGCCAGAATTCAGGACTTATCCTTGGATCCCATGGTTTAGATGTATCTATTCCATTTACAGACAAGAGGAGCTGCTCACCACCACAGCCCCAACACACCTGAGAAAACTCAGATCTCAGAAAATGAGCTAACTTCTATCCCAGGTCCTGCTTTATCAATAACATTTTATGTTAATAACATTGGAGTAGAAAAGGTCTCATGGGCCATTGAATTTGAGGTTCTTTATCATAGGAACTACATCACAGAATCTCTTCCTTAAAATTACTAAGCATAGCCTAATAATAAATTAAATTGTATATCAGCACCATTCTTCCTGGGACATTTTCCCAGTGCCTCACTATTTGGACAACTGGAAACTTACTTCTATTTTCTAGCTTTAATTTATATACCCCTGGGGATGTTTACTATGAGCAACGATAAGCAAGCCAAAAAGAGCTTAGTGTAAATCTTGAAACCAACATGAGCAAGGAAGGAAAGTCATTAGGAGAAGGTACCTCTTGGGAAGTGAGCAAGTTAGAAATTGAAGGTATAAGAGGAAATAAGCATCCATTTGTTCTTATATTCACTACTGACAAGTCTTATTTGAATTTTCTGGACCTACATAAACTTTTATCTGGTTTGGTTTTATTATTACGAGGAAGTTGTACCTTAACTCTCCTCTCAACACCTAGACAAGAACATGCACTTCAGATTTATGGATACCAAAGACCTGAATGATATTTATGAAGACTGTTATAGAAGATTTTAGATGTGTTCCAGTCTATAAAATGTTCTGACTAAAAATGTTTGTAATTGATTTATAATAGAAAGGGGTATATGCTTTCACAGAGGAAAACTGCTTTCTAGCCAATTCTAGTTGCAAGAAGGAAATGATATAAAATCTTGAATTTAAGTTTAATTTCTGAGTTTACAAGTGACTCAGCCTGCATTCTCACACTAGCCCCTTATCCTCTTTCTGTCTCCATTTCCTCATCTTTAAAATATGGGTAATAATACTTCTGTATCCCTGGAGTGTTTCTTAAGCTTAATTAATTCAATGCCTTCCAAAGTGCTTTCTGATCCAGAGATGGTAGTACTACACATATCCAAAGGATTCTATTTTAGACTATTTGTAAATAAACAAAACTGTGCTTTCTAGATCTTATTTCTAATACAGAGAGGAATGACCTGGCCTCAAGTGATCCTCTCTCATAGAAAAGGCTTTGGAAGCCAGGTCTGCAGCCAGTGTTTTCTCCCGGGTCACTAGCCCTCCCTTGCCTAGGGGATGTGAGAATGTGGCTGCAGGCCAGGTCCCTCGTGCACAGAGGGAGGGAATTGGAGCACCAGGGCTCTGGCCAGCACTTGCCAACCAGAGCTGCACTTTTCTCACAGAAAGCTAACGGGAAAACTCACGCACACGCCAAGAGGTCTTGCTCAACTGAGAGCTCTGCAGCTGTTCTGCTAGGAAACACACGTGACACAGGGGCAGAGGGCTCTGCAAGAACTCAGAGGCCCCTTATACCTTGAAGGAAGGGGAAGCAGAGGTCAAAAACTCTGGCCAGTGCTGTACTTCATTAGGACTATAGCTCCACAAATCAGATTACTTAAGGTAGGACATCATTTTTGGAGCTGACACTCCACTGCAAGGCAAAAAAATGGGTAGCCCAAGATAGGACCAGGGTTTATCACTTGGAGTTAAAGTGTTCATGTGGAT
>NW_008690611.1:0-567 GCF_000695815.1 Acanthisitta chloris | reverse complement strand
GACTTACTTATTACTTCTTAGTCAGGTAGGTTTTATTGCTCTCTAAACTGGAATTATCAGGTTAACTAGGATGCTCTTCCCACAAAACATCTGTTAAAGTTGGGTTTGCTCCTACATTTTACGGTGAAAACTACTCAGAAGGTGGCCACTGGCTAGCCATGATGTATCTTTAAAATGAAAGAAGTCTTGTCATGAAAAAGTGTGGTCAAGTGGTTAAGCAGCAAGTTCAGACTTCAGGGGCATGAGAGCAGTACTTGTATTATCTGCAGAACTTTTTCTTGGGAATGCAAAGTGCCTCACACTATTTTAATTCACCCCATCTCTGTGTCTCAGTCCCCCATGGGTAACATGGGAGACAATAGCAAAGAAGTCTCCCAGGGACTGTGAGATGCTCAGATGCTAAAGAAAGAGAGGCCATATGTGTTCCTAAAATAAGTAACTGCATGGATAGGGCTATTTTGGGACAATAGAGATGTGCTAGCTTTACATGCAACTGCCTCCACCACAGCAGAAACTAAATCATAGAATCATAGAATGCTCTGGGTTGGAAAGCACCTTTAAAGGTCA
>NW_008690610.1:41858-43805 GCF_000695815.1 Acanthisitta chloris | reverse complement strand
GAGAGAGAGAGAAAGAGAGAGCGAGAGGGGGAGAGAGAGAAAGGCAAGGAAGGAAGGAAGGAAGGAAGGAAGGAAGGAAGGAAGGAAGGAAGGAAGGAAGGAAGGAAGGAAGGAAGGAAGGAAGGAAGGAAGGAAGGAAGGAAGGAAGGAAGGAAGGAAGGAAGGAAGGAAGGAAGGAAGGAAGGAAGGAAGGAAGGAAGGAAGGAAGGAAGGAAGGAAGGAAGGAAGGAAGGAAGGAAGGAAGGAAGGAAGGAAGGAAGGAAGGAAGGAAGGAAGGAAGGAAGGAAGGAAGGAAGGAAGGAAGGAAGGAAGGAAGGAAGGAAGGAAGGAAGGAAGGAAGGAAGGAAGGAAGGAAGGAAGGAAGGAAGGAAGGAAGGAAGGAAGGAAGGAAGGAAGGAAGGAAGGAAGGAAGGAAGGAAGGAAGGAAGGAAGGAAGGAAGGAAGGAAGGAAGGAAGGAAGGAAGGAAGGAAGGAAGGAAGGAAGGAAGGAAGGAAGGAAGGAAGGAAGGAAGGAAGGAAGGAAGGAAGGAAGGAAGGAAGGAAGGAAGGAAGGAAGGAAGGAAGGAAGGAAGGAAGGAAGGAAGGAAGGAAGGAAGGAAGGAAGGAAGGAAGGAAGGAAGGAAGGAAGGAAGGATCTATCTGTCTTAATACACTGCAAGGTTTTCTTTGAATGTAACCATTCCATGTAGGCTGTCTTTGGTGTCAGGATGTGTTGACCTTTGAAGTAAGATTCTGATATTTTGCTTTTGTATTTTGCACTTCTTTTGTTTCCTCTGTCTAAATAATCACAAGCTCCAAACATAAGAAATATTTCTCAAACCATCCTAACGGAAGAGTATTTTTTAAATTTCTAGCTCAATGGCACACACACACAATAATGCTCTTTTTTTGACTTCATGGCTTTAATTTAGATACAAATGAAAGTAAAAGCTGGCAGAACTATGGGATCCACTTGACTAATCTTCCTAAATTATCCCTTGCTGACCTCTTACACCCTTGTCTCTTGTGTTTCTGACTTTTAGCAGTAAGAAAACGTGGTGGATAGGGGATGTTTGATGTCAGATTTGGTATAGGAGTAGAAGAGGGTAAGTAGTGCTGCAGCTGGAATATCTGGAACAGCATGATTCAGCCTTTTATGTCCAGAGCTTAAATGATAGATTCAAGTACCGTTGATAAAATTGCGCTATGGTATCTGGAGCTAGGTCATTTACAGCACTTAAAACTGGGCATAGACAGGTCACAAAGTAATGGAAATGACTCATCCATGCAGGAGTGTTTGTTTCATTTTACATGCTG
The DNA here is from genome assembly GCF_000695815.1 of Acanthisitta chloris. NCBI lineage: Eukaryota > Metazoa > Chordata > Aves > Passeriformes > Acanthisittidae > Acanthisitta > Acanthisitta chloris. The sequence continues at coordinate 42,509 of NW_008690610.1, read as the reverse complement.
CAGAGATCTTGCAGCGATCCTCTTTAAACTGTGTGAGTGCTGTGATGATGACAGGTTGGAGATGCAGACTAAAGTATGATTTCACATTGATCAGCAGAGCTGCCCACCTTCTATTTCTGGTTGTGCACAGGCTCTTCCTCTGCACAGGCACAACTTTGTATAATCTGATGGCACACCAGTTTGAGGAACTGACTGGGCTAAATAAGAACTCCTTTTAGTGGGAGGGAGGCATTTTTCAGGCAAACCAATTGCCCCAAGATGATTCAATGGGCAGCTGCTGGTGGCCAGGGACAGAGACTGACTATCCATGCACTGACTGCACTGCAGCAGAGAAAATGGATGAAAAGCTGCAGCCTGAGTACTCTCAGCATTCTGCCTGGCTGCTGTATAGAGGTTTCAAGCTGTTCTCATTTCATTTCCTTAATGTTTGATGCTCCTTTGGATTTCATGTACAGATGAAGCATGTTTCACCAAGAGAGAATTACTGCTAGGGTTTTTTTTCAGGGCTATTTATATTTAAAGAAAGCTATTTAACAGATTTGCTGCAGAAAAATACTACTGGGAGAGCACAAAAAGGGAATAAAGATGCTTCTTAAATTGTATTTGCAAAACTTTTCCACACATTTAAAGTACAGTCATTGAAGTGAAATA
>NW_008690610.1:40457-41827 GCF_000695815.1 Acanthisitta chloris | reverse complement strand
TAATATACGATGTGTAGAAATGCCTGGTAGAAAGGAATGAAGATGGAGCTGAACTCTTCTGAGTGTTACTCACTGACAACACAAGAGGTAGTGGGCACAAACTGAAACCTTTGAAATTCCATCTGAACATAAAAAATCCACATTTTTCATGTGAGGGTGGTCAAAGAGACTGCCCAGAGAGTCTGTGTACTTTCCATCTGTGTAGGTACTCAAAACCCAACTGAGCATGGTTCTGGACAACCTGCTGCATCTGACCATGCTTGAGCAGGGTGGGTTGGACTAGATGTTCTCAAGACATCCCTTCTTACCTAACCCACTCTGTTAAGATGTTAAATAGGGATGTAGTTTTTCTGAAGAAAAATATTTATGCGACTAAAGAGAAAACACAGTGTCATAAATAAGCAGAAAACATAACAGTGTATGAGATGTTTAGCATTAACAACTTCAGATGAGAGAAATCAGCAAATATTTGTATATTGTTATTCAGTATATAGCAATATATGCTTGACGTAGGAATATATTTTAAAATAGATGCACTAATTTTACTTTGTTTTATTATACATATATTAAGAAAGAGATTTTGAAATTTCCTGTTCATAACATACTGAGCAAATTTTAAACAAACCCAGAAAAATTTATGATATCATATCCTTAGAGAAATTATTAAAATTGATACATTAAGAAGATGGATGCTGCCAGAGCAATGTAAAGGGTAGTAAGGTGGCTTGTTTTTTTTTACTCAGGAAATTTAATAAGTCTTTTCAAAGGTATGCTAAAGTCACTGCTGCTATAGGTTTGTTCAGGCACCAAAGCAGAGTTGCTAGTACACTGCATATTTCTCTGATTCTGCAGCTGGGATGTCTTATTTCCCTTACTAATTTTTTTGGGATACTTTCTGCGGCTTTGCATTTGTTTAACTGCATTTCATTCTACAAGGATATGTCAAAAAGAAAAAATAAGGACATGTTCAGAAGTTCACCTTTTAGCTTGTACAGTTTTAAAAACTCAGTGTAACTGCAATGGAAGTATACATGTAACATGTCAAGATGAAGGCTAACAGTTCAATCATCCATCAGTTATGAAGGAAAAGAGTGTTTAACCAGGAGCTACTAAGCCAGATTTGACCCGTGAGGTTACTTCTGGCCTGTTGCCTTGATCAACTGAGCATTTTTTATGGATTCCCTTGAGTGCAAGTTCCAGTCCAGATAAGTGATTCTGATGGTGTCCACCATGCATTCCTATCTTTCTTAATGGCTTTCTTAGAAGTCCTTCACCCATCAGGCTAAACTCACATCTGATCAGACAATAGTGTGTCCAGGATACACCTAAGACAGCACCTTTTGAGATGATTGCACCAATCCACTACAAGT
>NW_008690610.1:18126-40428 GCF_000695815.1 Acanthisitta chloris | reverse complement strand
GAGTGAGCTTCTACATTTCCATTCACATAAAGTTTCATTTCTGATGCTTCCAAGAAGGAACAGATCTGGCACTCATGCACTATAAATCCTCCACTTTGGAGAAACACAGATTCAGGGTAGTGGTTGTGCACAGGAGGTCCAGGCATGTGGCAGGGAAAAGGTTGCATGTGTACAGATGGACAGGTGACATGCCCAGCCTGGGAGGATCTTTTATTGGGAGCGTAACCATGCAACTCTAAGAGTTGTCACCACTGCCTTTTCTGAAAAACAGGAATTAGATGCCTCACTAGAGGTATCAGTGTTTAAAACCAGAGAATAAAGTTGAAAGAGCTGTTGATTTTTATAGCCTGTAGAAGGAAATTAAAATACTCTCTGTCGATGCCGTGAGAGACAAGCAGAGTCTCATCAGAAGCCTGAATCTGAACAGTACTTAATGCAAATATGTTCACTAGCATAGAAAGGCCTTACATAAAAAATTAAAAATCAGTTTAAAAATACACAGTTTGTCCCTTTTACATTTTGGAGAGGAAATGGCCCTTTTTCTTTAAGTGACAGCAGTTGATGTGTGCAGCAGCTCTGTTCTCACATAATAGAGAGAGATAGAAGGATTTGGAGATTTCTGTGCTCTTCATGTATTCTGTAGCCTCATTCCACCTGCATTTCAACATGGTGAAATAAAGGATAATTTTTAGAACAAGACCAGCATGGTTTTTTTTTACTTCAAATCTGCTAATGTCTTTATTTTACATTGAAAAAGCTACTGCAACCAAAGAGTATTTGGAATTTTTTCCTCTTTTTGAAGCCTGCTCACAAAAAAAAAGCTTAGTTTTATCAAATTTCCAGGGGAAAAGATGTGATCCTTTCATAAAATATTGATTATTTAAAAAAGTATGTCCAATTGCAAGGGACCATATAAAGTAATCATACACAAGTCCTCTCAAAAATTTGTGAATTTCTTTTCTTTCCTTGAAGGCAGAGGAAGAATTATGGTAGCAGCTGCTATTAGGATTTTACTGGAGTGATCTTGGTTTGGTGGGTCAAACTGGGGAAGGGTAATTAACTCCTGTTAATTACTAGTTTAGCAATCCTGTTTGTTATCAGCAGATCAATTCTGTGGTAGGAAAATATGGTTGTTTTTCCACTGTATTGCCATGACTGGATTAGTTTGGCAGTTTTGAGTTGCAATCCATGCAGATATTTCCCCAAATTATACCCCAAGAAGCTAATGGTTTCTTGAGATCAGTAAATAACGTCAACTCTTGCAAAGTGTCATGAACCATTCTACAAATCATTCTTGATTCCTGTTAATACAAAGCATTGTAAAATATCTTAAAAAACAATTATCAGACTCTTCCCATTTCCTTCTATTACTGATTGCTGCTGAGTCGTGTTGATAAACCAAAACTGATATGAACTGAGAATCAATACCACAGTCAGTTTGAGAGATGTCATTTTTACTCATAGAGGTCATCACAGTTTTGTTGGTTAAATAGCCTCATTTATTATATACATAATTTTTCCAGAATTGGCATCATCTTTTCTAAATATTTTTTCTTTCAGAGGAACAAAATCAAAACAGCATGTTTAAGACTTGCTATTGCTACACCTGGAAATTCTTGGGTTTGCATGACTTTAAAGCAATCTAAGACATGTTACAATCAGAAAAAGGATTACACAGTAAATAAGGCATTTTTATTTTGTTATACAAATTTATGCAAATTGCAGCATTGATGTGTACATTCTTTCCCATTATTTATTTTAGAACTGAATAACTCTACGAGATCTTTTTTCCCTACGGAATATTTGAAGTTAAAAGAAAATTTTCAAAAATCAAATTCTGCAAAATGGCCTCTGCCAAGCTGCAAGAAAGCCTTCAGAGTTTTTGAAGGTAAGTGTTTTAAATTTTGCCTAAACTCCATTTAGACTTGAGTATAATATTTGAAAATAAGCCTCTAGCTAATACATGCCATAGGAAAACAGACAGGATGATTCCTGAAGTAGAGCTGAGTTTAATTCTCCTGGTTGATTCGCACACAATGTTCTGAATGTAAAGATAAACAGCAAATTGTAAAAAGACTGTTTCTTTATGTACCTTTTCATTTATTCTTAAATCTTTAATTTTGTGCACATTATCAGGATAATTATGCATAGTCTCCTGTTTAGAAAAATGTCTGTCTGCATAGTGGAATGAAGACAATTACTCTTGGAAAAAAGTTGCTAGTTCTGAGTGTGGTCAGTAAAGATGTCTCAAAAAATCATAAATAAGTCATATAAAAGCTTGGAATAATATATGTTGCTCCATATTGCTTGTTTTTTGTATACTAAACGAAGTAAAGGGTATGTGTGTTTTAGCTTTGTTTTCTCTTATTGTATGAAGAAAGCTTAGTCCTCTTGTTGCTACTTCAACACTTAAACATTTACATTATTATTAACTTGTTGTTAACTAAGAAACATTTAAGTTAGATCACTGCAATGTGGGATTCACTGTTTTTCACCCATATTTCCCCATTTTCAATCTAATGGACTTTTTTCACCAGGCCTTGTCTGCATTTACTTATATAGTAACTTATATATACTTTCTGTAGTGCTGAGTCTTGCTAGGAGATACATTTTTTCTGTTTGCAAGAACAGTATAGTTTGCTTCTAAAAGTATGTAGTAAAAATAGAACAGGGCATTCATTTTATATTCCTTTTATGAGTCTACACAGGCCTTTGTAGAGGTAAAATTTGATAAATTCTGGTACTCCACTTACAAAACTGTGTCATGCGAGGTCATGATTTGATACTGCAAATAAAAAGAAATGCTCCTGGCTATCAAAAACAGCCAATTTGAGAAGTTTGAAGACTGGCAGATCATCTTTGATTTTACTCAGAGAGGAAGCTCCTGTCAGGCCAAACTAACATAAGTATTTCTTTTCTCTATCAGGAGTCAATGTAGTATAGGTGTTGATGGTGAATTTATTGGTCTATTGTAATATATATTATGTATATGATGTAGTTCCTGTATGTTCCATAGTGTTATATGATTATACCTTTCATAAATATGTAAAGCTGCCAGTGCTGAGCATTGTACAAAGCGTAAATAATTGCAAATAAAATGAAGGTCTGGAGAGGTCATGTAGCTTCAGTATTGTGCTACCTGAAAATTGGGTATGTTGTTCCACAAAGGTGATTCCGAATGCTGGAATTATGTGTCTCCAAAGGGTAGCCTGAAAGCCCCACACTGAATGGGAGCATGATTAGATCTAGCTAATAGGAAACCTAAACCACATAGCTGTCTGAAACTTCGTCTTTGCGTTCTTAAATGTAAGTGTGGCTGCCATATCTCTCTCTTCTGACTTTGTGTTTGAATAAAACCAACTGCAACGTTTGTGTCAGTTCAAAACACAAAGACCTAATACTTTCTTCCTGGGTTGCTTTTTTGGGTTTATATCTAAATTGTGCTTGGCAACATGTAAAGTGCCATATTTGGTTTTCTTAACTTTGTTTATGTTCCCTGACTCAGGAGGCTCTCAGGGCCTTTACAGATGTGAAAGACGGAGAATACAACAGCCAAAGTCTTCTTACACCATCTTAGACACTGTTACAAATGCAAATCACTGAGAATGGTAGGAGTAAAGAGGCTACTTAGTTTCATTTTAGTTAAGAAGGTAACAGCCTAATAAGATGTTACAATCACAGAAAGCAAAATATATAGACTGGGATGAGGAATACAGTGGGTACATAGGTAGAGTGACTAGAGTTGAAAAGAAATATGGTTACAGTACTTAGAAAGCAATGAAATCATACAGTTTTGAATGTGAAAATAACTGCCTCTATATAAGGCAGTACTGCATTGTCAAAGAAGAAATTCTGTAGCCCTGTTAGAAGTGCATATGCTCTTTAGCCTAGTTCATATCCAGCAGGTTCAATGTTCACTGAGAATCTAGCAGCTCTTTTCAAACATTGTATAATTCGTTTTCCGTGTGTGACAAAACCTCTTCTACAATATCATTTTAATACTCCAGGCATAAAAATGGTAAACACTGAATAGTAAATCACTCATAAATTAGTCTGGACCAGATAAAATCAGGCCTCAGAATTAGATTGGGATGTGAGGAGAGAAAGATGGATGTTGAGAAGTCTGATTATATAGAAGATTTATCAGTTTGAACTAATTTAGACTTTCTGAACACTGCAGGACTGCTAGATAAACATCTTTTCTTTTTCCTTACCTTTCTTCCTGAACTGATTCATGAAGCCAAATATATGTGGCAATCAATATGTGAGTCTCCTTTCATACAAGAATTTCCACAAGGAATGTAAACCTGTCTTCTAACTAATAAAAACCACAACCCACCATAGCTCATGAGTTCTTACACAAAAGGTAACTAACCTCAGCATTGGAGCACTTTAGAGCTTTCAGGCTGATAAAAATTGCTCCAGAGTAGTTTGTCCCTATACTGCACTGTTCTTTTTTCCAATTAATATCAGTAGCATTTTTTCATAAACAATACTTATGGCATTCCTCTGCATGTTGTATGCTCTGTTTGGTCAAGGATAGGTTAATGATAAAATGGAAATGCTATTCAAGAATGAAAACAATTCTTTTGCCTTTCATATTTTTAATATATGTGAAAGTTAACAATATAATTTTAGATATTCCTCTAAAATGTCTTCTGTTTTATGTGAGGTAAACAGAGGTATTATATTAGTTTTTCTTGTGAGTATTGGTAGCTTTAAAAAATAAGTAATTGAACAATAGAAATAACATCTCAAGTAATGGTTTCCTTAAGTAGATTTTAAAGTAAATAAATAGTGTAGTTTGAATAGGACAGTTGAATAGCAAAGACACTGAATTGGATCCTGTTATGATACTCATAGTTTAATAACATCGTAAGTATGGTCTATATGCTATAAAAGTGGAATTGCATTCTATAAACACTGTTCACATTAAGTTCACAAACTAAGGCTAAGTCTCCAGAGGTGATTTTAGCCAGGATCCATCAGATTCTTCAGTATAGCTTATGGAATGACAAAAAGCTAATTTGCACACATCTATTTCTCACAAGATGCATTGGCAATCTACAGACTTCACAGTAAATGAATTTTCTGCCTCAAGGAGACACACTTTGCTGGAAAGTGTTGTCTTTGAGCATCTGTTAGGCTTACAGTACACTCACACTGACAACAGAGAATCCAAGCACTGCTGGTTGAGGTCTTAGGTCAGCTCCACTGATGTCAACTTTGTCATTTTACTGATTTGCCAGCACTTGGACCCTAACTCTTGCACATATTTTCTTTGCCTACAGTCCTTTCAGTTCCAGTGGGTTACTGGTAAGGAATGCAAGACTGATTTCCAGGTCCCACTTGGGTCCCATGGAGCAGCTGTGCTCTAGGTAGCCTTTGTGCCTCCTCTTCTGCACCTCAGGAAGCAGAAGTCAATCTGAAAGGAAAATAAAATAAAATGGGAGGGGAACTTAAAGGTACAAAGGTCAGTGCCACAGAGGTGTCTCGAACTTCAGCTTCAGCGCTACCACTTTCTGTCCCTGCTGTTTTGGCAGCAGTGTTAGTACAAAACATTGTGTAAGTATCAATTGCCTTGTGTATCTTTTAAGCTGTTTTGCAGAGCCTGCTCTTTAGAGACTTCTTCAGAGTCACGGTCTCATTGAAAAGAATGTTCTGTAACCTTTTCCTAGTCCTGAAAACTGCCTGCAGCACTAGCCTGTGTAGGAAAGTAATTTACCTCTCAGAAATTATAGTTGCTCATTAGTCTCTATTGGTTCATCAATGCACTGGAGGGAATCAAATTCTAGCTAATCTGTATGTGTCACCAGGATTGCTTGTTTCCATTTAACTGTGATATTGTAAGACTGCCGTACCAGAGATATTGATAACTGTAATTATGCAACACCAGGGATTGCAATAGAATGGCCATGGCAAAAAAACATACTGTAGCCTTTCCCTGTATGTTTTGTGACACATCCCTGAGTGGATGTTAGTTCTGCTTAGGGGACCAAGTGTTCATACAGGCCAGTAAAACAAACTAAGAACATCTCAGACCTATTATGGCACCATAGTCCCCCAGCAGTACCAGAGAGACATGAGTGAGCTTGCAGGGAAGTAAGAAGTATTGTAAGTTTGACCCTGCAACTTGCAAATTCTGAAAGTATTTATTAAGAAGGTTCTTTTCTGAAGATACTTGAAAAAACACAGCTGTGTTCAGAATGAGAGGGAAAGTCCTTTCAGTCATTAATAGCTGGTTGAAAGATACCAAAGAATGGAAATTAATGATTCATTTTTCTCGCTGGAGGGACATTACATGGGTCCTATATGGGTCTATATTACAGTTTGTACCATCCAGCATATTTTTTACTAGATGTGAAGGTGATAGCATTTGCTTACAGTACTGAAATATTTGGGATAATAAAAATTAAGCCAAGTGCAAGCAATGGCAAAAGACTGTCGGTACTGAGTGGTCTTCAGCAATGATTACATTATTTTCATCTCATTGCAAGATAAGGTAGTTAACTGGAAGGGTATAGAGAAGATGAACGAGAAAGTCAGTTTTAAATTGTTTCCTGATGAGGAATATGTAAATAGACTAGAATGCTTCACCCAATGCAAGAGATGACTGAAGAGGGAGGATGATTGAGGTAATTAAAATCACGAAGGACATGGCAGAAGTGTATGGGCTGCTGTTATTCACTGTCTCATAATAAAAGAACTGGAGGCTATTGAACAAAATTGTCATTACCCCAAAGCATGGGTTAAAATAGTGACAAATTCTTGGAAGAAAAATGAAGTAAAGTGTATTCAACTCAAAGATACAATATTTGTCTGCAGAGATCCTTGAACTGGCAGTCCCTTGGAGCTGAGAGGGAGTACCGGGAAAGTGTGGCAATATGCATGCCCTGTTCTTACATTTTTTCATTGCCATTCATCTCATAGTTTGATTTGTCAGAGAAAGAACAATAGGGTAGGAAGACCTTGGGTCTACTCAGTATGTCTTTTCTTATGAGACATCTTACAGTTTGATGACAATGGTCATTGCGATTTTAATTTAGGCATCATAAAAGGATTTTACTTTATTTTATTTATCAAATACAATTACATAAATATTTATTATATGCCCTCTAAAGACAATGAGAACAATACATAACTCTAGTTAAACCACCCTAGGTAAACTTTGGATTAATAGTGTTTTGAAGTGGCATTCTTTCATGACAGAATTTCTTTAGAGCATAAAATATCTCTTGGTCTTAATTCTTTATGCATTGTGTAAAATTCTGCTGTGACCAGTTCAGGTTATGATTGGTCTCTGTGAACAAGTGGAAGCAAAGTTGCCATCTGTCTTCATCACTGTCAGGAAATAGCAAGTATCTTTCTAGGCATTTTAGTGGGGAATGATCTTTGCCAGCTATGCCAAAGAGAATGGCAAAAAGATAGATTGTGGTCACTGAGCAACAAGCAGTAAAACTGGTTATATTCCTAATTAGCCACTATGTTTAGTAAAGTATGTGTCAGGCATTCTTCCCCAGCACATTCCCCCAGATCTGCTTAGCGCTGAAATGCACTGCCTAGGAGAGCAGTTTGTACTGAAGTAGCCCCCAAAGAGTCTCAACTCTGCTGGTGTAAACACATCTTAACTCAAAAGTCAAGTTTGCCTGGTGTTCAGTCCTTTGATTCAATGCTTCTTTGTTTACCTGCTCATTTACTATAACAAAGGATTTTTGACTGATAATAGATTGCAGTTATCAGTTGGCTTCATCACTGAGTTAATAGAGAAGAAAGTAGGACAAAAGTGGACCTAACATGCCCATGATTTGTGTTTCATACATCTGTACCAGTGACACAGATAGCTCTGTGCCATTCTAAGTCTGGACTTGAACACAAGTTCTGTTTGATCCTGTTGCATTTACTGGGCCAAAAACTGTCAGGATTTCTGGAGAAATATGGTGACTGTATAACATAATTATAAAAAGTAGTTAGGCAACATTTTTTGGGCAATGCAGGTTTGTGGAGAGCCCTAAAAGTGAAAACAAAGGCTGAAATTTTGACTTGATGAAGAGCAAAAGAAGAAGCATGAAAGCACTCACGGTGCAGGAAAAGGTGATCATATTGTTATTAAATCAGACTCAGATTAAGCATACCCTCTCAAAGAAGCAAGAAATAAGCAAACAGCAGAGTAAATTCAGGAGACTTTTGGTTATTATCCTAGCCGAGTAAATAAAGATGAATGTTTGAAATGGCATCAGAAAAAATCAGAGATAACAACCACTACATATCTAATCCAGGATTAAAGGAAGGATTTTTTCAAAGTTCACAAAACTTTTTATTTTTAAATATCTACTTTCTTGCTAACCTTTTAAGTAACTCTTCTTTGTGAAAATTTATTTTTAATTATCTGTTGAACATCTTTGAAGGCTTTTTAGACAGCTCTTTCTGTAAAATCTTGGTTAGCTTCCTAAAAACTGCTCAGAGTACTGCCAGCATCAGAAAACTTTGAGTTCAGGAAAACTGTGCCAGCTTTCTCAAGATACAGTCTCATTCCTTGTGTTTTTCATTCTCTGAAGGAATTAGTATTTCTTTTGTTCACTCAGATGGGAAATAGGAATTTTGGGAGTTGACACTAGCTAAAGCTGAATATGACTTTGTTCAAAGACAATGGCATGGCTCCAAGATAGGTCATTCAACAGTTTCTCTGGAGAAATTAAGAGAGGCATGTTGCCAGATTTGCAAATAAACTGAATGTTTTGTGTCAATATACACAGCCTTGTCTTACAGAGGGGTGTGGTGAGGCCCTGGCATGCCTGTCTTGTGTATTCCGTCTGACTTTTGCTGTCATACTGTCCCTGTCTTCAGACAAGTAGAGCTAAGTCATTAATTTCTTTTTAAGAAAGTATTTGTGTTACTGTTACTGTGAAATTGGCTTAACATATTAAAGCCTTAAGCACTGAAAGGGTTGTAACAGCAGTTTCGGACAAAACTGGAGAGTTGTTAAATCATCTTTAGTATGAAATTAAATTTTTTTTTTTGACAAGCTATAGCAATCATGCGGGTCAAGAAGTAAACATCTAGAGAGAATTAAGCAGCATTCACACTAGAGACAGGATCAGGTATGAGATCCTTTTAAATGCCATTTTGTAGTTATTTAGTGATCTTGGGTTATTATATTAAGTCTGTCTATAAATATCAATACCTTTTGCCTCTTTATGCTTTGTACAGTCTGTACAAATGGAGCCTAAAGGATGTAAGTGGTTGTTGTAGGGAAGAATCAAACTACAGGGAGGTGATACCGTTACAGCAATATGGTACAAAAGGGTGAAGCATTTTATGATAATAACCTTGGAAGAGCTGGTGGCAGCTGAAATATAGTATTTTGTCATCTAAGGAGATTACAAATGTAAAGGCAACATAAACTTGCAACATGACTTTTAGAAATGTGCAGGGATAAAAAGCAGGAACAGCAGAAGGATGAATGATGTTAGTAATGATGTTAATAATGATGACTTCAAGAACATGGAGAGTAAGAGATTAGTGAAGAGGCAGTGGAAGATAAATAAAAAATGGATTAAAAATAATAAGGAAATTAATAGATCTGGAATATTCTAAATAATTTTTGAGATTAATTTTTCTTATAGATTATTGGTGCAAACACCACAGAAAGTTGAATACCTCAAGTTGCTGTTTGAGATTCCCTGTTTTTCATTATCTGCACTGTTATGATAAAAAGAGAGAAGTTGTCCACAAGTTAAATTCACTGTTAAGATACAGTTTCTCTGCATGCAAACGTGAACAAAAGTGATTACAACTGCACATTTTAAAGATATATGTATGAAAATTACCGTAACCTTAATATGTATGTCATCAGTATATACGAGGAGAACATACCTTTAAAATTAAAGGATGACATTTTATGGTCTAGAATGTATGCAAACTGTGCATTTAGACCTATGAAATGATCTCACAGGGAGACCAGGCAGCCTCATTCCTTGATACCAGTCAACAAGACTATATGGATTGCAGTCAGCACAGGTATGGGGAAGGGGAAGGCAGTGAAAGAGGACAATATTTCATTTATTCATAGAGATAGTTTGCACCCTGACAAATAAGGGCATGCATTTTAGTTAATGTGAATTGGTTTTATTTAATCGATATATTTTTTTCATGGCTCTTAATAGAAATTTGCAAAATTACTGTTTTTCATAGAATCATAGAATGTAAGGGTTGGAATGGACCTTACAGATCATCTAGTTCTGACCCTCCCTGCCCCGGGCAGGGACACCTCCTCACTAGATCAGGTTGCTCAAGGCTTCATCCAGCCTGGCCTTGAACACTGCCAGGGTTGGGGCAGCCACCATGTCCCTGGGCAACCTGTGCCAGTGTCTTACCACCCTGAGAGTAAAAAACTTTTTTCTAATATATAACTTAAATTTCCCCTCCTTCAGTTTGAACCCATTACCCCTTGTCCTATCATTGTAGTTCCTAACAGAGAGTCCCTCTCTGACTCCCCTGTAGCCCCTGCAGATACTAATAGGCTACTATGAGGTCTCCACACAACCTTCTCTTCTCCAGGCTGAACAACCCCAACTTCCTCAGCCTGTCCTCATAGGGGAGATGCTCCAGTGCTCTTAGCAACTTCGTGGCCTCCTCTGGACTTGCTCCGACAGTTCCATGTCCTTCTTCTATTGAGAACACCAACACTCTTCTTTTTAAAGCAGAAGAGTGGGGTTTGCTATAAATCATTTATAAAGGTTGTTATATAATATCCTGCCTGTTTGGTACTAAGTGTGTTATGATTTAGAGGAAGAAAGAAAAAGCGAACAAATAATTCACTTACTTAAAACCAAAAATCTGCTTGCAGATTGGCTTTCAAAATTCCTCCATGTCTTCCAAAGTGACTTTTGTGTCATGATATTATTTACTTCCCATTTTATTGTGCAGCCTAGCAGTTAAGCTGGCCAATTAGCTTGTATTTGTGAGTAGTGATAATTACAGAATAATCACAGATGTTTAGGCTGAGTATGTTTTCTAAGCTCGTACTTCCCTCTCACAGACCTCTTGTTTCACAAATCCTTTATTTCCAGGGAAACAAACAGCCCAAGACACAAAACACAAGTTGTTCCCATTTTCCTTTGTGAAATTTGTGAGAGGAAGTGGGCATGATATTAGTTGAGTATTTCTCATAAAATTAGTAACTATATTTCATCTTTAATAGATGAGTGACATTTTTTGTTATGCAAAATTATGTAAAATGTGTATGGATGCATTTAATGTGGCTTTATGGATTTTATCATTAACTTTTAAAGCTTTTGCATTTTATTTTCCAGCAATCTGATTCTTTGATAAGATACACAGGCTAACTTCATGGTTTGTGTTTTAATCAGTAAAAGGTGAATTATTAGTCTATAAAAAAGCAAGATGTAATTGCCTTCAGGCTTTTGTTATTTGTTTATTTGCTTAATATTCAGAATGTCATTGTTAACTTAGGGCAGAGGTACTATAACTTTGCCTTAGAGTTCAAACTAAGGGTAGGAACTTATAAAAATCTTCAGTTATAAATAAGCCTCTCTGAAATCTGATAAGTTGTATTTGAGTAAAAAAAAAATCTCACATTCATTTCCTATCCAGAGTAAATTTGTCCAGATCCAGATCCAGATTCATTTGTTCCTGTCCAGATTTCTTCGTCCAGTGACAATACTTGTGATTGAATGAAATTTACAGCATTTTACAGAGGAGAAAGCTTCATATGAGAAGTTGGCTTCTCTCTGCCCTGAAGACCCGAGAGTTGTTAGTCGCAGGTTTTGACAATATATGATCCAGAGAAATGCTGAGTGAAAATAAGGCTTTTATGTATTGATGGGAAGTATATAACCTTAAATTCTGAGCTTATTTCATTTGCATATCTGTTTGAAATATCTGAAAATCATATTTATAATCTTGAAAATAATATGGGAAATTAGAGCAGTATGAAATAAATATTTTTAAGAATTGTAACTTCTGTGAATTGTTCTGGTTGGGGTTTTTTATTGTTTCCATTGCTAAGTGATTTCTGGTTCATTTTTGTATATTCTCTTCCCAGATCCATGTAGGATTTATAATGTTTTAAGAGAGGAGAGATTATTCTTAGATAAAAATGCCAATAGTTGTGCTGATACCGAACAGCAGGAAGCATTATTTGCCTGGCAGTAGATTCTGTAGGACTGAAGATTTATAAGCTTTTTGTTTTGACAGATAAAATGTATGTCAGTTAGTGACATTTCCACATTTGGGGATTTCTGCATAGTTTTGTCTGTAGCAAGATGTTCTTTTACTTATGTCAAATGCCTTATGAGAGTCACAAAAACACACAGCTATCTGTAGCAATGGAGAACAGTAGTTCCTAACCACTCTGCCTTGTAGAAAAGAGTGCCCCTTACGCAATCAAGTCTTGTGTCCCACCTGAAAGGCTTCAGTTCATGGCTTTTTCAGATTTTCACAGTAATCAGCTGCTTTTCTAGACCCTGCACAGACAGCATCTTTTGACACCTTTACAAGCAGTTGCTATGTATTCCTCACTAAATTTCCTGCATACTCCTGCTTTGTTCATGTACAGAAGGCCTTTGTACTGTATGCACAGTGAGTTCAATAAATCACATTTTATGCATGTGCGAGAAACTGTTTAAACACAATTTACCTCTCTGGGACTTTCATAGATTTCAACACTTAAACCAAAAGCCCTACAAGAGTCCTCCTATAACTGGTAAGACAGACATCATGGTGCATGCAGAATGGTTTCAAATAAGGATTGTGTCCATCTTAACTACATTTTGCATTCAGGTTTCCCAAAGCCCAGCTGCTGGCAGAACATAGGCCTTGGATTTTGAGAATGGAAAAGAAATGGAGACATGTTTAGGCTGTGGTGTAAGTTTAGTCATACATGGATGTAAGGTCCTGGCAGCCAGTGAGAGCCAGCAGTTGAAATCAGAAGGGAGAGAGCAGAGAAGTATTCAAAGAGAGAGAGAGAAAGTGACAGGTAAGAGTAGGATAACAAGGGAGGTTTGGGAAGACAATTTTGCAGTAAGAAAGACCTTGAAAGGTGATAGTAGAATTTTGCACATAGGAAAGCTGGAGATTTTGGTGAGCATCCTGTGGGAAGAGAAGCTTGGAATTGGATGTCTCTCTACAAAAAAAACCACTTCTGAGATAATAGATGTGTGGAGATGAAATGCCTGAGGCAGGAGGGTGGGGAGATTCAAGCTTTTCATGCAGGAGGAAGGGAAAAGCTAAAACTCTGGATCTGAGCACAGTGGTGGTTGGGTTGAGTGGCCCTGGTTTGGGGAAGGAACTGGTTGCTTAGGGAACATGAGTTCAGTGGAGAGCTTGAGACTGGGTTAGAGCTTGGGACATGAGATCTGGAGTCCAAGGGACATGCCTACAGGCATCCACACAGGATAAGTGCTATCCTATCATAAACCTCTCCAGCAATATATGATTTTTCTTTTTTGGAAATACAAATCTCATAGCTCATTTTAACTAGCAAATCCTGCAATTTAGCTATTGCATTAACATAACCAGAATTTGATGTGCATATGGAGAAGGCGGGAGTTTATGCAAGACATTTGGGATGATGCCTCATTTGTGAAAGCAAGATAAGAACACCTGTATCCCTGGAAAATTACAGAATGCTTGGAAATTATGGCCCTTTTCTCCATGCTGTCATCAGGTCTGCAGGTGACAACAAATTGCTAGACTCAGTGGTGGGGCTGCTATTCAGAGCGAACAAAACAGGTTGGAGAAATGCAGTTGCTTCAGTAGACAAAAACCTTTTTGCCAGGCACCTAAAAGGTAAAACAGACCGAAGTAGACCATGGAAAATACAATGTAAAAGAGCATCTAGGAAACTAAAGTGGGTTGTTGTTGGGATCCCACAGCAGTCTGTGCAGTTCAGAACATTCATATGTGGTTTGGGGAAGTGATACATACAAAGCTGATAAAGTTTATTAGTGATATTAAATTAGTCACTTCACTGATGGTGGTAAATATGAAGTTGACAGCTAACTGTTCTCTTGACCAGAACAGAATACATCTTCATCAAGTCTGCAGTGGATAGCAAAGGTCGATAGAGAGTACAGGGCTTTCTGGAAAGGACCTGGGCATCCTGATGGATAGCAAGCTGCTTGTGAGCTGAAAGTGTGCCCTGGCAGCAAAGAAGGCCAGCAGCATCCTGGGCTTTATGAACAGGAACATGATGTATGAACAGTAGATGAAGTTTTTATCCCCTACTACTCAGCGCACTTCATCAAAAATACTGCAGTCTTACCTTCCCCCCAGTACAGGGAAGACAGCAGTAGGCTGGAGCAGGTTTAGCAGAGTGTCATCAGGATGTTCAGGATTCTGGAGAACCTGATCTGTAAGGAGGGGGTAGCAGAACTGCCTTGTTCAGTCTGGAGAAGGGTAGGCTTTGGGGAGGATCTTTAGTCAGCCATGTCATATCTATAAGGAGACCACCAAGAGGACAGACCAGCTGTTCACAGTGGTGCATGGCATGAGGAATAGCATTAATGGATATCAGAAGCTCAGACTGCAGGTAAATAAAACACGTTCACTGTAGGGACAGTCGGTAGAGCAGTTGCCCACGGTGGCTATCCATCTCCATAATGCATAATATTCACCATGTTGAGCTGTAAATTAGCTGCTGCCACCTAAGAAAAAACATCTGGATAATAACGTGATCAGTTTTCTGAAAACATTCCATGCACAGCTGTAGTCAAAAAGAAAGCAGGAATCATAGCAAAATGGAAAACATTATGTCATTGTCTAGATTTGTGGTGATCCCACATCTCCTGTTTTGCATATAATTTTAGATTACATCATCTCACTGAAGGATAAAGCAGGGTGAAGCATAATGTGGAAAGGATGATGTGAAGTACAGTGGCTTTTCCTTACAAAGGAAATAGAGAAACTATTTTGTTTGGAAAGGATATTACAAAACACAGATACAAGATGTCTGTAAAATTGTGAGTGGCATAGAGATGTTTTAGGAAAGATTGTTCACTGTCTCTCAGAGGCATTCTTGCATTAGCAGTTATATCAGCCGTAATAGATTGAGCACAGCAATTGATGCTGTGGGGTCAGATGTCCACATTTGCATGTTAGGCAACTTACTTGCAATCCCAAGGGCTAAATGCCCATTTGTGGTTGAAGCATATTACTGGAACACATCAGAGCTCTTAGGGCTCATCTTCTGGTTTAGTTTCACCTGAAAGAAACAATTTATTTGCCCTAAAACTACTCCACCAAGGGGCACAGAGTGCAGTAAATGGGAGGAATATGAGATCTGGATCAGAATTATGCAGAGACACATGTAAGGCAAGAAAATGCATTTATTTGCTCTAAAACTACTCTACCAAAGGACACAAAGTGCAGTGAATGGAGGCAATATGAGACCTGATTCAAAAGTATGCAGGGACAGATATAAGGAAAGAAAATCCTATCAATGCCATTTTAACACATTGTTCCAAGAACAGCTTCCAAAGCACTAGGGTCCTAAGCTGCCAGTTGCTGCAAGGGCACATATGGGAAGGTGTCAGCCTGTACTTTCCTTTTTTCTCTCACAGTCTTTCAGTAGCTCTATCTTATCTGCTGCAGCTTATAATCAGAAAGAAGAGACTGTGCCAAAATGACCTTGGTACATCTGATTGCCTAAGAACACTTGTTCATAGGTAATTTAATTTTACATGAGCACTTAAAATGTAAATGGTTATTGTAGCTTGCATATTATTCATTCAGGTACATTTTTAGAGTAAACTTTTCCATCTCATATCTTATATTCTTAATCCATGGCTGAAAATTAGGTCAGCCAGTATATAAAATTGGGAGAATATTTTAAATCACTTGTGGCCTTATTTTGTGTTGTGCTAGTACCTCAACAGGAGGTTGCAAAAACTTTGGCAGGGGC
Source organism: Acanthisitta chloris (assembly GCF_000695815.1). Lineage (NCBI taxonomy): Eukaryota > Metazoa > Chordata > Aves > Passeriformes > Acanthisittidae > Acanthisitta > Acanthisitta chloris. The sequence continues at coordinate 24,506 of NW_008690610.1, read as the reverse complement.
ATATGCAACAGATGTGCCTACTGATGCTCTGGTGAAAATCCTTTTTGGTTTGCACGCTTTGGTGCATATAAAAGTGTGATTTGCACACAGCATTGTTTTTGTTATCTAGTAACAGGTTCCCACTAACAGTCTGCCAGACTCTGCTGGCACTGTGCATGCATATTCATGTGATTTGAGTGGAAGTTCTTGTTCAGAGTGTAGCAACACAGGCATGCACGAGGAAGCTAAATAAAAAATATTTTTTCACAAATACATGCCCGTGCAGAAATTATTTGGGGGCTGTATTGTCTGGGGACTTGAAATCCTGTATGTTAGGATTTCTCTTTTATAAAGGAGTAAATAACATTAGAAGTGATTTAAAGCTCCTTCTGGTCTTCTGTTTCATAATTCAAACCCCTACTCCATGTTGCTGTACAGTTTTTGAGGATCTCTACAGCTCTCAGTTTTTATCTGCAGATGGCTAAAATCAGATGCAGAGGCATGGCTTATTTCCACTGTAGATGGAGATACAGACATCTGAAGGCATTTTTCCTGTCAGAATTTATTAAAGAATCAAAGAATGCATCATTAAAATGGAGAGTTACATGAAAACAAAGCAGAGTATGACTGTATTCCCTCCTTGTCCTCGATCACATTGGGAGCTTTGCAGTACAGCTCCCAGCGTCTTTTCTGTGTCACAACCTGCTGTCTAACACAGCTGCAGAGACATTTCTCTAACCTCATATCTTGACATATGGAAGAGCTGTGCTCCTATAGTACTTCTCTTGCTACACAGAGAATTCAGGGGAGCAATGAAGAGGAAGGACCTTTTGGCAGTACTCACACTCAGACCATTCTTAGAGTCACAGGATTTTTACTTCCACTTGGCTGTGTTTGCACTTGCCTATATATTTTTAAGGTGTTATCAGCATACAAACAGTTATTTTAGAATTGGATTTTAAGCTGGAGTGTATCATAGAGGGACATAACATTAAAGCAAGCAGAGTTTGTTTAGAAGGCTGTTTTGGAAAAAACCTCTAGTATTATAAATAGGAATTCAAATGTGTTTCAGCTATTGAACTATGTGTGTACAGATGTGGATGTGTCTCGATTACTGAAGAATTCAGATGAGTAGAGGTAGGGAATCCAGAGCTTAATTAATTACTGATGAAGTTGATTGCAGTATATGGAGCCTTTCACTTTGAGATCATGGAGTTGAATTCTGTAGAAGAAGGCACCAAAAGAGTTCACAGTTCTAGATAACATAAGCAGATAGCATTACTTTACTATAGTAGAGAATGCCAAATCCAAACAAACAAGCATATTATTTTCTAGACATTGAAGACAGAGCTACTTTTTAATTCTTTTTAAACCACTTCCACAGAGAGCTTGTTGTCCAACAAAATGAGGAAACTTAACAGTGAGGTGTGAGATTTCCTGCTTCTGTTTGTCCTTTGGATAACCAGGGGAAAGAGGGTTAACATTTTTTTTTTTCCGGTCAATCTGGTTGCTTTCAAAAAGATTTTTATCTCCTAGTCTGTTTTTCAGCAGGTTTTCAAAGGCGCTCAGACACTGTAACCAGGAGGCATTTCCCACATGCTGCTCACAGGATGGACTACATGGACTTCGAGGATGATAGCCGTGGATGGCGCTTTGATATGGACATGGTGATAATCTACATTTATTCAGTCAACTGGGTAATAGGATTTATTGTCTTCTGTTTTCTTTGCTATTTCTTTTTCCCTTTTTAGTCTGTTGAAATCACAGCTAAGGAAAACAGCAGTCATGTGAACGTGATTAGAAAAAAATTCAAGAAGGCAAAATGTTTGATATTGCATTTTCATCATTCAGAATTGTAACAGGCTGTGAGGCTATTTGATACTTCTGCTATGTGTAACAAAGTGCTTGAGTTTGGTTACAAATATAATGTGAAATCCCAATCATACTTCATTCAGTGGGAGTTTTGCCTTGATTTTGTGGGGGATGAATTTACCCCAATGTATTAAATAATTACTCTGTAGAAATAGAAAGTACTGTTTGTTTTTAGACGGGTTCTGTGTACTACAACAGAATGTGATCCATAGAGTCATTTTGGGGTTTGGCTCTATGTTGACACACTTTGCTCACTCAGTGGTGCTTCAATTCTTCATACATAAAAGCAATAAGGATGTTTCTCATTTATACTCAGATCTTTTGGGAGCAGGAAAGTATAAGCACTGCAGTGCTGCACCATGCATTATACAGACATTCATCAGAGCAGTTTCAATGCTATAATCCAAATCCTGGAAAATTTTGACAACGGATAGACCTGTCAGCATTCTACTGTGAATATTTTGAGCCTATTAACCAAAAAGAGAAATGATGCTGCACAGTGTGCTGACAGTTCATCCTTTCAGCAAATACCAATCAAAAGAAATCAACTAACAACTACAAGTTCTGCACAATAAGAGGACCATTTTTTTTGCGCACGTTCTGAGTGTAGCACTGTACCTGTTTTACTCATCCAGATGAGTGTGTCTGGATCCAGCAAGACAGCTAGTGGAGGGCAAGCAGCAGGCCTGCTGGCTATGGTGCAGTGAGGCACTAACCCCAGTAAATACTCGATAAAGAAGCATTCTCCAGTATAAGAAATGTGTATCGTTATTAAATTGGTGTAACAATTTGAGAATACTCTCAAGTGTGGGCTCACCAGGGCGTTATGTCTCCAGGGAGGCCGTATAAGAGTGCTTAAACAGTATTTATTTGCACCTTTCATATGAAACAATTCTAAAGCACTTTATAGTTATTCTGTATATAGATTGCTGAGTTACGGTACTAAACTGCAGCCAGTTCAGCAGTCATTCCAGATTTGCTCTTTTAACACAGTATTTTCAAGTGAAAGTGAAAGAGCATCTACTAAATTGCCTAAAAAAAAAGATACTATTGTGGGAGTCAGGTGCTGAAGAATGGCACAAGGTAGTGCAGGGCCTTTACTTTTGAGGAAAGTACAAGGAAGTTTTTCTTTCTAAGGGCATGACCCTGCAAAGTACACTGTGGTTTCATCTAGAAAAGCATGTGAGTGTATGTATGTAGTCCCTCTGGTATCAGGATTTGTGTGGGAGACCTGTGGTTTTTCAGTAGGTGGTGTACTCCCCTGTTCTAGCAGAGAACAAGGAGAAATGTGTTGTGGAAGGTGCCATCTGCCACATGTGATGGAATGAAATCAGGAGTTTTATTAAGCATGTGCTTGTATTTCTTTACTGAAGCAGCTCCTGCATGGTCAGTCTCTTACAGGCTCTAAAGTGATCAGGACCAGAAACTTTCACTTGATCTGGAAAAATGGTAGTAAATCAGCTACTAATATTTACTTTTCTTACAGGCTGCATAAAATAGTATCTTGGAGAATATGTGTGTGGAATTAAAAATGACAAGTCTAACTGCTCTGATTAGACCAAGTTTTGCCATATTTTTTAGTATATATGAATTTAAAGAGATGTAATAATTGAAATTCACCATCACCACATAGCCATAGTTGTGACAGAAATGCATTTTTGTAATTGCAGTATACCTAATTGCTTTGTCTCTACCTAAAGATAATTGGCTCTATTGCTAGTTTCATTAGGCATAATGTTTTAAAAGCGTTAAGGCTGTAGTAAAGCACTTGGTGAATTTCCCTCTTTATATGAATGCAAACAAGTCTTATAAAAGCTTGGCAGGTTAGGTCATAGGCTCATGTTTTGCTACATGCAGATGTGTAGGTCTGTGTGCTCAATATTATCAATAATTTTGAACATTTTTCTCATCCCTGCCAGGACTCAGTTTCTGGCTGCAATTTTTGTTTGCCTCTCTAATCTTAGGAAATTACTGTTCATATCTCAGCAAAGAGAGGGACTGATTCACCTGTTAAGACAAAATTGCTTCTACCTTTTGATCTCAGAAAATACTAAAAGAAAATGTCATGAAAAATTACTTTAACTTAGCTGACATAGTCTAAAATTCCAGTAATAATGTAATTTAAAATTATTTAACTGGGATGTCTGATAAAGCAATATCCTTAAGTAAATATTCCAAAATATATTGAGACTTAACAAATGTAATATAGATACTAACTAATTATATAACAAAGACTTACATCATTTTTAATGACATGTTACCATGGTTTTATTCTGGGAAAAAAAAGCAACAAACAAGAGTAAGAATCCAATATAATGTTGGTCCCTTTTGTACATTTTTATCAAGAATCGATGGCTGAGAGTGGCTGCATTTTTCTGAAGTTGGTAGGAGTCATTGCATTTCTAACTGTTTTAGCTCTACCTTTGTTCAAGACCTAAACAATAAACTGTTCCTTGAGCTATATTGTTTTACTTTATATGAGTTGTTATTAATTTCAAGGGACAATTAGTTTTAAAAGGTTACAAATGTACATAATGAAGACTGCTCCAACTAGGAGAGACATCCTCCATGGGAAAACATCTAACAGGAGTTGAGTGGAGATCTATACCTTTTGTCATTTATTGTTTTTTGAGATATATACTTTTGTAAAAATAAAATAAAAATTCAAAGGCTCAAATTTGGTTTTCCTTGACGTCCACTGTGAAATGCTATTCCTACTGTTGGGAGCAAGAACAGGTCCTTTGTAGACAATTTTCTGGTTAAATTTGTCCTGATCTGCAAGCTTGTATTCTTATCTGCAATATTATTAAAATGTTTGCAATAAAGTTTGAGTTGTTTGTAATATTTTTCCGTCATTTCACTAGATTTTGCTTGATGGAATTAAATTTGAATTTTTTTCCTATCATTGTCTTGTTTGATATCTTGTCTGTTCTGATTCTACTTGGGGTGCAGCTAGGGTTTGTTAAATCTTTTGCTACTATGGTTAACTCTCTTCATACTAGCAGCCTTTTATTTTTTCAGTACTTGGCAGGAAACAGTCAGCTTTTGTTAGAAATCACTCTGGGGCAAGGTCTGGATCTCAACACATTCTAATAATGAGTAATACTCAGTACTGGTGCTGTCAGTCACAGAATCACAGAATTGTCAAGGTTGGAGGAGACCTCTATTTTTTCCTAACATCTACTCTGACTCACCCTTGTGTCAGCTTATGACCATTTTCTCTACTCCTCTTACTGCACCCATGGCAGGAGAGAACATCCCCCACCTCTCTCCAACCCCTGTCAGGTAGTTATAGAGGGCCATGAGATCACCCCTGAACCTCTTCTCACTCAGGACAAATTAACTGTTCAAGGCAGCAGAAATCCAGATGAAGACTTAACATTTGGTTTTTACAGGTAAAGTTTGTAGCTCTCCTACCTGCCAAAGGTCCAGTCATCTTGCTTCTCTGACAAGACTGTTTTAAAAAAAAATCCCAAACAATAGCTACTACAATAGCAGCTACAATAGCAGCTACAATACAGCAATACAAACATTAGCAGCTACATGGAGTAGCTGCTGTGAAGTACAACAGGTTCTTTCACAGCTGTGAAGTTCAGATCTAAGGCGTTTGCTAATATTCTGCATACACACTTCACGTATTTATCACATGTCAACAAAAGCATTACCCCATGTACTGCTATTGAGATGGAAAAGAATGAAGAACCAGAATTTAGGCTTGTTTGGTAATTTTTAGAGCAAAGTATTGCTGGTAACATGAATCTCTGGGAGTATCTGTTGTAGCTATTATGTGACAAGTAACTGTCTTGGTGGTGTGAAGTGTTTCTTTTGTGGATATGTTTTTTAGCATCTTTTGTCCTCTGCAGTCCTGATGACATCATAGCTATGACTAGGGGAGTCACAGATGGATAGAAAAGAAAGGTAGGACATCAAGAGCATCTGTTGGTGTTCAGCCCCAAACCCAGGCAGATGCTGAGACAAAGGAGGCAATGTATGCTGTGGACTGCTCTGGATGTGGAGCAAGACACCAAACTCTCCTTATCAATACCTTTTATTTAGCAGAAAGTGCTAAGACAGACCGTAATAGTGAGGTGGATTTAAAACTGACGGAACAGCCAAGGTCAGAGCACTTTGACTAGTGGCACAAAGTCTACCTGGAGGCAAGTAACTGGTAGTGTATCCCAGAGGTCAAAACTGGGTCCTCTCCTTTCCATCATCTTCATTAATGATCTAGATGTGGGGGCAGAGTACACACTCGGCAAGTTCCAGAGGACAAAACTGGTTGGAGTGGTGAATTCACCAGAGGGTTGTGCTGTTGTCCAGTGGAACTTTGACTGGCTGGAGAAATGGATTGAAAGGAACATTCAGCAAGAAGTGCAAAGTCTTGTACCTGGGAGCAGTCCCAAGTCCCAGTATGTGCTGGAGGTCACAGAAAAGATCCTGGGGGCCCTGGTAGACTTCAAATTGAATATGATCCACAATGGACCCTTATGTCAAGAAGACTATTGGTGTCCTGCACTGCATTAGGCAAA
>NW_008690610.1:0-18081 GCF_000695815.1 Acanthisitta chloris | reverse complement strand
GATGAGGCCACACCTGGGGTGCTATGTGGAGTTCTGTGCTGCCCTGTACAGCAAAGATACAGAGCTACTAGTGAAATTCCAGCAGAGGACCACTAAGATGATTAAGGAAATAAGCATCTCTCATATGAGTAATTCTGTGAAGTCATCACACAAGAATTGCGAAGTTGAGGACTAGAATAAGTGGAGCCCTCAATACTGGGTAAATAACCAGAAATGTCTGAGTAGAACATCATGTTTTCCCTTGGTAACAAAAGGCAGTATAATGCTGGTAGAACTTGATCTGCATTTATGTCTGTTTCTGTTCTTTTCTATTCATATCTGTAATTCTCTGGCTGGAACAATTCATTACAATTTTCTCTCACTGGAATCTTGAGTCAATACAACCAGTCTCTCTTTGGGTACCAGTTCAAACTTCAAGAGGTTATCTTTCTTCCTACTTATTGAAATCTGTTGTTGTTTCAGTTCCCTAATGGCAAAGTTCAGAAGATTACCAAGAACAGAATCACAAGAAGTCTAGTTGTATTATTCCAATATGAGTCATCTTACTGTCAGAAATAGATATGCAGAATTTATTATCTAAACTTATTACTTATATTTTAAAGTCTAAAATCTGACTTTTTACAGATAAGGGTTTGATTCAATTTCAAAGAGTACCTCCCAATTTTCTCTGCCTCATTTTGGCATTCCCAACATGAAGACCTTTCTTCTAAAGTGACCCGATGCAGAAATGAATGTCACCTTCCTCCAAAATGGGTTGTTTGGGATTTCTTAGGCTGGGATCCAAAGACTTAAATACAACTATTTATGATGGACTTCAGCAGTGATCCCAACAGAACCAATGAGAGTCATCATTGTAAAATCTAGTTTCTCATAATTCTCTTACAAACTTTTTCTATTACTGTAAAACATATTCTGATGGAATTTCTGAAGTTCTCAGAATTTCTTGTGAAATAAGGAAGTTCAAATTTTATATTTACTTATATTTGACTACCCTATGACTGAAAGTAAATTAAATCTTCAGAATCTTAAACACGTTAGGATTTATTTGTTGCTGTGATATAATCTTGGAAAATAAATACTGTCAAAATTAACTTAATAAAATTACTTAGTTAAAAATAAGTTCAACTTAATAATAATCTAGTTCATTTTTCATCAAACATTTTCTTTGGTTTTTTCTACATTTTTGGTAAGGCATTGAAAAGGCATTAAAAGTACTTTCCACTGTTGTGTTGTGGAAGTTTAACCATAAAATATAATCTTTAATTTAGGACATTTCATTCTTCACTTGATTATATTTTTACAGACGTTTTGTTTAAAATGAAAAAACAGTTCCTAAAAGAAGACTGAAGGTCTGTATAATTCCATGTTTTGATTTCACTACAATTATTTTATTACAGACAAATCCTACAGGACAAATTTCATCTCTGATGAACACTGGAGAAAATGTGCTGAATAAGCTGACAAATTTGATCAGAGGAATGCCTCTGGACAAGTCAGCAGATTGACATTGTAGAATTAAAAGCTGAGGGCTTACTTCTTAAGGAAAGGCTCTTATGAGGACAGAGTTATCTAGGAGACCAAGTGGCTTTCCTTGCCTTTAGAATGCTGTGCAGGGCACTCTGCATATCTACATACAGAGTGTCCCCTGCACTTTGGGGTCAACTTTTGTCCTCTGTTGCTAGGTGTCCTATGCAGGTCCATGGGAGTTATACAGGACATCTGATGGCAGGCATTGATTGATCTTCCTTTCCTTCTTCATTAAAAGATTCCCAGACATTCTCAGTTTTCTTAAGATACTTTGCTTCGCCTTTGACTGCTGGACTCTACCCAAAGAAGGCAAGATGATCTGGTATAGTTTTTCATTGTTTTTTGCCCTTTGGGGCTGCTCTTCCATTCCAATAAGTTGTTTTGCTGAGGCATGGCATATCCCTGTCCCAAAACTCTGAACTTATACCCAGCTAAGAATCTGTGACTTAATTTATTCTACAGCCTTTAATAAAAATTGTGGCATGTATAAACAGAAGGAAAATATATACCCATGACAAGGAAAGGAACAAAATACTTCGTCGTACAAGCTGTAAACAAAACCCCTAAATCCTTTCTAAGTGGCTTGTGGATCCCTGTATAAAGGATGCCAGGAGCCAGAGTGTGGTTTGTTCTTGCAAGAAGGCAACGATGAAGTGGTGAAGTAGCAGATAAGCAAAGGACAGCAAAGCAGCAACTGCCAGGAAGGTGCTGGACAGCAGGGTGGATGCCTTTCAGCCTGGCTTAGTTAAAGCAAGGTCAGTGTTAAGTGCATAAACATATTTTACTGACCACTGCCTAGAAATCAGCTTTGTTCAAGGGTGGTAGGGAGTGGGATCAGGAACAGGAGAGTGGCTTATGAAACTGTTTGTTCATCTTATCTGTGAATATGAAAGGCCTTAACTGGCTCAGCCTGCCTGGACCTGATCTTCTAAGGACTCTCTACACTTTGATCCTTAGTCAGGAAAGCATGCTGCTTCACTTAGGAAGGCTCATGATACATGGAAAATGTTGCTACTGAAAAGGTCCCGCAGGATTGTTTGAAGTTTCTAATATATCTGTTAGCACTTTCTTTAATATTGTGGCAGCTGTCAGTGTCATGTGTGCACTTAGCTAAGTAGTTCAGTTTTAAAAAAATTCAATGTTACAGATACTTCTCTGGTACTCCACAGCAATGCTGCCTTCCCTCAGCCGCATTTTTAATGTCCGTTCTACCTCACGAAATCTGGAAAGACTCCTTCAGCTTCTTGCCCTTGACATCTCAAGACTAATTTACAAGTGAAATAAAACCATTCCCATGATTTCTAGACTGATGTTAATACAAGTGATACATATCATTATGCTACTGTGTTAGTGATGGCTAATTTAAATTTGTACTTTGGTTTTAGGATGAGAAAACCGAAGTAATTATACTCTGACTTTTCTGTAGCTACCATTTTACCTTGTTAGTAATCTATTTAATTTTCCATCAAAGATTTTCAGCACTCAGTTGAAGTATTTCTACATTTCTGTTATAGCATTAAAATGTAATCAGGCAATCACTTAAAAATACTCCATATGTAATCTTTTATCCTCAAGTAAGATGATGAAGCAGAGAATGTAAATGCCACCAATAAAAGGATCATGGTAAGTCATTTGATACTGATGCAAGCATTAAAAATTAATTTTTTTAATCCTTTTTACTCTGTCATTAAAAACATTAGTATTAAAATGCTAAATGTAATGTACTCCACTGTTTCTGGGTGGGAGAATGAAATTCAGACTGAGCAGATGGGAAACCTCTTGTAGCCTGACTGTATTACCTGTATAAAATAAAGGGTATTAGGTATTGACCTAAAAATGTAGTTGACTGAAAAGTAATACTTTTAAAAAATCCTATGTAATCCCAGTCTGCCTAAAATAATCCCTGGTTTTGGGGTATTAACTCTCCATATAATCAGGTTGCGACCCCAGAAATATTGTTTAGACTTACAATCAAAGTGTGAAAATAACTGAAATTCACAAAAGCCTGTCTTTAATCCATGCAGTATAAATCCTTGGAGATGAACATGATTCCAGAATTCATTACCAGCCATAGCATGGCATGTGATGGTGTCTGAAAGACAACACGTTCCAATTAGAAACATATGAGGTAAGAATGTGTTTGCCTTGCAGATGGCCCTAGCTAGCTAATGTATGCATTTCAGCTGTCAGAACTTAAACTAGTTCTAAAATAATTTGAATTAGACTTCAGGGGAGGAAGAATATGCCAATTTTCTTTTACATCTTATCCAGCAGAGAATGCTTGCAAGAAGTTAATGTTACAGTCAATTTATAGCCCTATCTTGTTCCATCTGAAAGAACTGGACCCCACTTTTTATCTTTTTAAAGACTTGTGAATTAAATGAACATAGAACTAGCTGTATGGTCATGGATTTTTCCAATGCATATACTGCAATTTTGCATGAATAGCAATTGCAAGACCTACAAAATTGTCCGATAATTTGCTATTATCTTTGCCTAGGAATTAATGCTCACAAACTCGTTTTTATTTGTCATGTAGATTATGACAAATTCTAAACTACAAAAATGACATAATGGTATTAAATTACCAAGCTGTACTCATATTTTATCTTTAATTCTGCTTAAGACAGGAATATAATGTAATGATAACAACAGCATAAATCAAGATACACTTCTCTTTCCTTAACAATTATTCCTAAAATGTTTTATTTTCAGAGTGATTTGCAGGTCAAGTTCTCATTATTTTTAATCTTTAAAAACAAGTTCTTGAGAACTTCCATTTTTCATGCGGAGTCTAGTAGCAACGGTGCTCAAAGTGCAAAGCACTTGGAGCTTCTCAAGTGAAAGGCACTTTTACAAGCACAAGGTGATACCTAAATGCAAGTATCACAGTGTTAATCTAACAGGTTAACACATTTTTTGGCAACAGTAACTAAATTACCATATGACCATAATTTACATCAAAGGACAGTCAAGCTATATATGCATGGCTTGTGAAGATAATGACTGTATTCTTTATGACTTTAAAAATACCCAAAAAACCTGGTTTAGCATGTACTGCTTTCCAGGACATTGAACATTAAAAGACTTTGTCTGTGGCCCACTGGTCAGAAGAACATTTCTGGAAGATTCCTACTAGGCTCTACACACTTCTTAGCTAAGTACCCTCAGCAGGGAAATGAGAAAATGTCTAAACCTTTAAATAGTGCAGATAGCAAATTGCTTCCGGCAACAAAACATAAATCACAATGTGATTTATTAAATGTTTTTTCTGGTTTTTGCTCACAAGAAATATGAGTTTATTTCACATCTAGGCTGTTTAACAAATAAAAGTAAAGCAATCCAATAGTTATTGAACAAACCTAAGAGTCAAGAAATGTTTCCATTGTTAGCATCATCAGTGATCAGCAATGTAATCATAGCAGTCATACTTTTGTTCAAAAGGATGTTTGTAAGGGCTGTTGAGCTCTCTTTTTGAAAAACACTATAAGCACAATTCAGCATTATGGTAGAAAAACACGGCAATTGTGACATATGGTGAATACAAAAAAAGGTCTCTTAAAATGTATTGAAATTACTCATGTTTTAGACATTAATAGTGGGTGAGTTTTGAAGGCCAGGTAACATTATTTCAAACATAAGGAATAGGGTCATGTTTTTTCAAAATCTTCACAATGCAACAACAACTGTGATTAATTTATGTTTCTTCCTGAAAGGTAAAGCAGTGAGTCAAACTGCATAGTAACCGAGTCCCAGTGCAAGGATAAAATCAAGGATTTGCAGGAGAAAATGTCAAGTCCTACAAACGAGAGCCTTCCAAACAGACAAGGATGAAGTCCTGATTCAGCAATGAATGTTGTCTACCAGCCCCTTGTTTTTAACCTGCTGTTATGGGCAAATCCAGTCCCTCACCAGTTCTTTTTCTGTGCCACTGCAAGAGCCATGCTGCACCTGAAATTGCTGTGCTCTGCCTCCCTTTTGGTGCAGGAGTCCTCACATGGACTAGAGCCAGTGTACCTGGCTGTGTGCAATACCACTTGGCATTAGAAAATCATACAGATGGCAGGCAGCACGGTCAGATGACAATGCAAACTGCCCAGGCACTGCCAGAACAGCCTCTAGGTGACTGCTAAAAAAGTGGAAATTGAGTGTCTGCACCTCTCCAGATATTTCTTGTTTATTCCCAAGAAGGAACTGTAATGCAGCATGAGTTAGGTCTATACTCTCCATAGGTTCTGGACACCTAACTGGCCTTAAAATACTCCTCGCAGTGTCTGTGATGAGTAATAATACATGTGCTAATCACTGTTCACAGTAATCTTTTTCTGCAGCTTAGTGGCCAGAGCACTTCTGTGAAAAGGATTTAGGCATATCCTCCTACAATCAACACTTCCCTTGTCCACAGCACTAGATGAATATGTAGGCATGTGAGGGAGCAGGAGTGAAAGATTCTGTATTATGGCTGGACTTCATGATTTTAAAGGTTATTTCCAACCCCAATGATTCTATCTGAATTTAAATACAACATAAAGTGCAGAAGATGAAGTTTCTAAGTTCCAGTTTCACAGAAATTTAATCTATAAATTACATGCTTTAGTCAGGGGTGTATGAGAGAAGGGGAAAAGTGGCAAATGCTACTCTTGGATATGCCTATTACATTCTAGGGGCTGTTTGCCCAAGTCACCATATGACTATTGTGAATTGCATTTTCCTGCATCTTCTTTTCTTTATTCTAGATAGAGTGAATTCTATCTAAGCCCTATTTTGAATGTCACTTCCCTTGAAAAACTTGAAGGTCTGAGTATGCAGATACCTTAAGCCCTTTGCAATCGTAATCCTTTATCAGTACATCTCCTAGAAAACAACTGTTGTTTGTACCTCTAAGAAAAAACTTTTCACTGTTGTAAAAGCAGCAACAGCTTGATGAGAGTACTTTCAGTACATTCTGCGAGGTCCTGTAAAAATTAATTAAATGCAGCTGAAACCACCTGTCTATTTAAAACTCTTAATATTTAATTAATTTTAATTAACGCAATAGTATATGTAATTGTGCTTATTAGGTTTTTTATGTGTTGCTTTATACAGGAAAAAGGTATAATTATAGTACTAAGCCTATCAAAACCAGAGTACATCAAATTAAACACCTGATTAAAACCCTAAGGATACTTCTCTCTTAAATTATCATAAGGGAAAATACTGATGAGATGGGTGAATTCGGAGCAGCTTTGCTGAGAGTGACTTGGGGATACTGGTGGATGAGACACTGGACATGAGCCAGCAATGTCCACTTGCAGCCCAGAAAGCCAAATATATCCTGGGCTGCATCAAAAGCAACATGGCCAGTAGGGTGAGGGAGGTGATTCTGCCCCTCTGCTCTGGTGAGATCCTACCTGGAGTGCTGAATCCAACTCTGGGGTCCCCAGCACAAGACCTGTTGGAGCACACCCAGAAGAGGGACACAAAAATGATCAGAGGGATGGAACACTTCTCCTACAAGGGAAAGCTGAGAGAGTTGTGCTGTTCAGCCTGAAGAAGGGAAGGCTTCAGGGAGATCTTATTGTAGAATTTTGTACTTGATAGGGACTTACAAGAAAGATGGTGACAGACTTTGGTAGGGCTGTTGTGATAGGACAAGGGTAATAGTTTTAAATGGAGAAAGGTACTGTGCAAGTGTTGAGATGCGGGAACAGGTTACCCAGAGAAGTTGCAGATACCTCATCCCTAGAGTGTTCAAGGCCAGGTTGAATGAATCTTTGAGCAACCTAATCTAGTGGAAGGTGTCCCTGCCCACGGCAGTGGGTTTGGACTAGATAATCTTTAAAGTCCCTTCCTACCCAAACCATCCTGTGATTCTGTTACTCTATAAGATGCAGCTAAAGGTCAATCTTCAACTTAACTTCTACTGCTTTTTGCTAGAGATTTCTTACCTGCCAGTTACACACAGTGCTGTAGTAAGACTTTGGACCTCAAATCCACAGCTTGAAATAAGACACTTCAGAAACTCTATTAACAGACCATGCAGCAAGTGCACGAGAGATCTATGTACATGCAGAGTCTAATGCTTAGTGTGTGCGTGAGCATGTAGTACCCAGAAGCTTTTCAAAGATTAAAAACTGCTGATCCACAGACTGAGAACAGTGCACATATAGTGCCAAATGAATATCATGATCAGTTACTCTAACAGAAGAAAGTCACCAATGAGTTTAAACAGTATGACAAGATAGGAGAGGGAGAATTGTGAAAAAAGATTTGATTTATTTTTATTTTTCTATGTCAGGAAAGAGTTTAAATATGATGCGGTGATAAGGAGTGAGCCAGTATGGGATTGAGAGAGAGAGAATCACCTGGCTTGCCCTGTATTCATATATCAGGAAGCCCATTAGAGAGCACACATGTCTGCTGCAGCAGGAACAATAAGGAAGTCCACTTTTATTATCCACCAAAAGATGCTTGTGCTAGGAGTAGGTACAACAGAAGAAAAAAAAAAAAAAAGATGACATCTTTTTCATTGGCTTTTCAAAGATAAAAAATGGAATAAAGGAATTCACACAGCTATACAGAGATAAAGAAGCACAGCCAATGAACCTAAGGGAAGACAGAGAATGAAAAGGTTTAAAAGTGAAATGAGGGACCTCTGTTTCTCACTGAAGTTTGAGACATCTAATTAGTTCATCACAACATTATCTAGAGGTCTCAATTGTGAAATGTTAATAGTGTTTCTAGGTTTTGTTCTGTGGCTTTGACCTGATTTCCTTCATACTTTCTCAAAAAATACCCCATCTAGTCCCAAAGGAACTTTTGAAATGTTTACAGACATGAGATTATAAATTACTTGGGCAAAATTGCAAATAGAAAGTTTTAGCTAATGTGAATGCTTTGAGATGGAATTTCTGGTGTTTTCCAGCGTCATTCATAGGAGCATGTGACTTTTTGTCTTGCTTACATAATTTAGATCTATGAGATTTATTTCAACTGTCTTCACTTTTCACACCATTCTTTGGGTCAGAAGTGTGTAACAGGTGCTTACTGCAGAATGTCAGGTAGAATTCGCCATCCTATTCTGGAAGAGATTAAACCATATTTGGTATTGCTACTCTGTTCCTTTGTGCAGTTGGTTTCAAAACCATGCATCATATTCTACATTTCCTCTCTATGAAGCAGAATATATTCTCAATCAGAGCCATCATTGCAAGTTTGCAAGGTGAGAAGTGTGTAACAGGTGCTTACTGCAGAATGTCAGGTAGAATTCGCCATCCTATTCTGGAAGAGATTAAACCATATTTGGTATTGCTACTCTGTTCCTTTGTGCAGTTGGTTTCAAAACCATGCATCATATTCTACATTTCCTCTCTATGAAGCAGAATATATTCTCAATCAGAGCCATCATTGCAAGTTTGCAAGGTGAGTTACAGCGTACAGTCTTTTTTTTTAAAATGGAACAAGATGTAAGACAGACAATATTAGAACAGGCTATACAACGTGCATTTAAGGACAAAAATGTAGATGACAATAGTGCCTTACTTCTTGAACGCTTTGTCTGTCTGACTAAATGAGAACTGCTTTATGGGCAATTGAAAGGATTTCTCTCAGTGCCTTAAACTGCCTGCAAGTTCCATTTTTTAGCTTTTTCTTCTGCATGTCAAATTTGGGTCAAATGCAGAGTTTATTGGTATGAACATAAGAAGAATATATTTCAGTCTGTAAGATTTATGAATAGATGGCAAAAGTCTCTTACAGAGAAGATCGTTTAGTATTTCAGTCATCTAAAGAATTCTTTAGATCAACATTCATCCTCTCTTGTAAATAAACAGTGCTCTGAAAAAAACAACTTCATTCAACCATCACTAAGAAGAAGCTAAAAAAATCCTTTAGAGCCATCATGGCTCTAAGGAATAAAATCTTAGGTAGGAATTTTTAGACCTGCCCAAGTGAGCCAGGACTTAAAATCCACATATTACACTTTAATCTCAATTATATCAAAGCTGAAGGGGTTCTTCCAACAACAATAAGGTCTCAGCTCCCTTTAAAACCTTTTTTTTGGCATTGAAGTCATTCAAAATTAATTCCAGCTTTTGTAACCATGGAAAACCCAGTGGAACAAAATTTCTGCCACTGATGTCTGGAGGAAATCTTGACTCTATCCAGATGTTTATGGATGTTTATGAAATGTCTTTGAGAGGCTAAGAAAGAAAAAGAGAGAGATGGTGATGAGTACTAGGACATATCATTAGACCTATATCCTGCAAAAATAATTTTGTCACAGACTCTATATGAGGGTAAAGAGGTAATTTTATCAGAAAGGTTTCGAGCCTTATATGTGCTGAATCCAAGGCCTCTGTATGTCAAACCCACTTGCCTATGAGGGGACTAGAAATTCAAAACAGGATTTGACATCCTTAAGAGCCTTTTCTATATCCTCCATTTTCGTGTCCCTTCAGCAACCCATCTCTGCATGCCTGCAGGAGCGATCGCCCCAAAATGATCAACTGTGAATAGCCTGTGAAGCAGCTTTTATCTGAGGAATTATTACCATATTCATAAAGTAGCAGCTCTGTAGACTTAGAGAGTCAAGCTGTCACGGATCTTTTCTGCCTTTTCTCAGCTGCACTGTGAAAAAATGTGCAAAGTTTCCATAGACTAATGCTCAGATATTTTCTGTTTTCTCTATTATATAGCTTTATTTGCTCTATTCAAATTCCCAGTACACTGGATGATTAAAAGATGGCCATAAAAACCAAGTCTTGGAGAGAAATAAATAGCCACATTCTCATATATGACAGTTCTGTAAATGTGCACGTTTAAATGGCTATTTCAGAATTACTTTGAATTGTAAGGCTTCAAAAGCATGGGTAATAAAACTATTCCATTTTTGGTATAGTGTGATTTTTTTTTATTTGTTCAAAAAGTGACTTGAAATTGCTTGGAGCTACCTTCTTAAATAACTTCCAGATTGAACATGTACATTTTGCATGCAAATAAGATGGAGAGACTGTGACTACAAATAGCTATACTTAATTTAAATATGCAAAAATAGTATTTGCATGTGTGAACTTTACTAGAAGAGAAGCAAGAGGGTTTTAAAAACAGGCTTGTGTTTTCTAATCTTCTGCAGGATGACAGGAATATTTATCAAAGACACAGAGGAGTATCAGAAAATGAACAAATTTTAAAGCTGATAGAGGAGAAAAAGGAAAATAATCAAATTATAATCCAATATACTGTCATATTTCAGATTTCAATCAGATTGTACTTACTCACAAGCACAAATAATGACAATGAACGTATCACAACTTGCATTAGCCAAATATTTCATAATGGCAAGTTGGGAGGCCTTGCTTTCCTTCAGATACTGTTCTTGATTTTTTACTGAGTCTCCTACAGTTCTGTGCCCTGGTTCTGTGTCTGGATGGAGTCCAAATTCTATTCCTGCTACCTGAGGAAATCTGGAAGTTAAGAAGACAAATACTTCATAGGAAAAAGGAATAAATCAAATTAATGAACCATTCAGACCAATGCAGTAAGAGCCAGACTCAGAGCAAAAAAGACACTGCACTTAAAATAAGATTAATGATTGTACTTGCATCGAATATCCTACAATTATAAGGGTACTTGAAGCAGCAGCTGCTACTTTTTTTGCCAGCAGTCCTGAACTGATCATGTATGTTAAGGCACTGCCAAATTAAAGGTGTCTATGTTTTTATGTAGATTTTTATATTTGCATTATGTAGTAACAATATGAGAAGCATTTTTTATAGAGAAGTAGTTGTCATACTTTGTAAAGATGTAACACATGTTTTGTGATACCATTATCATTGTTAAGGGAAACTGTATGAAACATTTTCACTGACTATGACAACTGGTTTTATGCACAGGTAGAATAGGCTGGATGATCTCTCTACAGACTGTTCATTGAGCTGGTTATCTGTAAAACTCCTTTAAAAATGTTTCCAGTAGTTGTTTCACTGGAATTCCAACTACCAGCCGTGGATCTACAACAGGGAGGATAGCAAAAATCTCATTGCAGTAGGTTTATGTGGCCAGGTTTGGGTACAGGGGTGGCTTCTGTGAGAAGCTGCTAGAAGCTTCCCCATGTCTAGCAGAGCCGATGCCGGTGGCTCCAAGATGGACCTACCACCAGCCAAGGCTGAGCCAGTCAGTGATGGCAGTAACACCTCCGGAATAAGATGGGTGAGAAGGAAAGAATGTTACTGTGCAGAATTAATTGCAGCCAGAGAAGAGAGGAGTGAGAATACGTGAGAGGAACAACTATGCAGACACCAAGGTCAGTGCAGAAAGAGGGGCAGGAGTTGTTCCAAGCACCAGAGCAGAGATTTGCCTGTGGTGCAGACCATGGTGAAGCAGCTGTGCCCCTGTAGCCCTGGAGGTTCACAGGGAGCAGAGATCCTCCTGCTGCCCGAGGAGGAGACACACATCAGAGCAGGTGAAATCCTAAGTAGGCTGTGACTCTGTGGAAAGCCCATGCTGGAGCAGCTCCTGGCAGGGACCTGCAGACCCATGAGGAGAGGAGCACACACTGGAGCAGAGCTCCTGGTAGGACTGACACTGTCGGGGACCTGTGCTGGCACTGTCCCCATGGGACTGAACTGTGGAGAGTGACCCATGCTGCAGCAGTTCATGGAGAACTGTAGCTCATAGGAAGGACTTACACTGGGGAAGCTGATGGGGAGCTGTCTCCTGTGGAAGGGACCCTACACTGGAGCAGGGAAAGGACTCCTCTCCCTGAGAGCAGCAGCAGAAACATGTGATGAAGAGGCTGCAACCCCCACTTCTGTCTCCCTGTGCCACTGCAGGAGAGGAGGTAGAGTTGGTAAGGAGGAAGGGGTGGGGAAACGTGTTTTTAAGGTCTGTCTTGTTTCTCATTATCGTGTTCTGATCTTACTAGTAATAAAATCACCTAATTTCCTCAAGTTGAGTCTGTTTTGCCCGTGATGGTACTCAGTGAGTGATCTCTCCTGGTCCTTATCTCAACTTACGAACATTTCATTATGTTTTCTCTCCTCTATCTATTTGCAGAGGGGAGTGACAGAGCAGCTTTGGTGGGTGCCTGGCATCCAGCCAGGGTCAACCTGCTACAATCATCCATAGTAGAATTTTCTGCGGGGTGTGCTCTGTTTAAACAACGGGTGCAGGAAAAATCATAACAGCAAATCATGAGATTTCTACTAGGACTTTTCTTCCATAAGCATTTGGCTACGTAATACATTTTTGTGTTGAAAGATTTGAATTCGGTTGTGGTTTGAGGTTCTGCCAAGCAAGAGACAATGTGTATTAAAATGTTCAAATAACAGTGACATAGAAGTCAATACTGCAAAGATGTATGCACATACTTAACTTTATATGCAATAAAGAGTCTTCGAAATTTAGGCAAACATCTTGACTTACTGACTTCTGTAGTTAAATGTGTGCTGTTTGTTCTTATAAAATATTGTATACATGGTTAGATGGAGAAGCCAAATCTCAATCATAATCCCTTCCACAATAAAAACAGTAAAAAGGGAATAATTAGCTATGAAGAAGAGGTAAGTGGTGGTAGAAACAAAAACTGATGGTATATGAAGACTCGTTGAAGCTTTCACATTTTAAATCTTTGGGAAGCATTTTGGTTTAAAGCATGTTTGACAAAAATCAGTTGATCTGCAGATTCAGTTCAAGATTTTATATGAGGGGATGTTGTTCTCAAACTGCTTCTTATTTGTTTGAGGAATGAAAATAATTGCAAAAATCTTCCTTTCAAGACTAGAATCAAGATTTCACCCAAACTATTTTGTCTCATTACACTACTGCTATATTTTAACACAACGTCATTCCTCACTCTGACTATATGTGCTCTAGGAGGACAATATGCTTGATTTCTGCCTTGGATACCATATACTGTAAAACCCCTAAACCAGCATAGAAACAAAGAATGTACAGAAAAGTAGATCTTTTAAGTTATGGGACTTACCAATACAATGTAACTTATATATGCCAATTTTAAAATTGTTTAATATTTATGCACCATTATGTACGTTATTTTACTTCAGTCATAACCTGAAGCAGTTAGCTTATGTGACTAGTTCACATGTTAACATGCTTTTATTTTCAGTACATGCATTGATATGTATTAAGGTTTACTTTTAAATTTTTTTTTTGCTAATTTGAAGTTGTTCATTTCATCAGAGATTTCTTTGAATATAACTGTGTTTGAATGCTTCCTTTTGTGTTACAAATCCCTGACTTCTGGATTTGCTCTTACTCAGGTATTTTGGAGGCACTACTCCAAACTAAATTATTAATACACATTTCTAAAGTTAAATATTAACATATTCAAAAGTTTTGGGTTCCCAAAATGTTTTAAATGATGACTTTACAACAGCATAAGCAGCATCTAGTATTGCATTGGCTATAGAATTTCTAGACCTTATTTATACAACCATCTAGTTCTTTATCAGGTGGGCAAAGAACTACTTCAAAAAGCTGCTGAATAATAAGATTTCCAATATACTTATTTTCAGCAAAAATTGTTTGATTCTAGATGTCTGTTTCAAAGACCAGATTTGTTTTGTAAGTTTCATTAGAAAAAGAAAAAGATGAAAAATATGTATTATCCCTTCATTCCCATAAATCTGAATAAACATACAAAACATCATTAGTTTTGCCTTTAATTAATACCTGCTCTTCTGAAGCCACCTAGTTTACACTCTATGCCCTTGCTTAAAAGAAGTTTAGCAATATCAACAAAGGTACAAAATACATCACTCAACTTTGTCTAAGCATGGGGAATTCCAGTCTAGCATTTCCTCTCACTATATCTGATATAAATGTTTTGCAGATAATAATAGTGGACAGTAGAAGTGATCAAGACTGCTGTAAGATCATAAAACCAAGACATTCCCACAAGAGTGACAAATATAGTTCTATCCATTGCTGTACTTGGGAAGAAAGATTGATTGTACCGCAAGAGATGACTCTGCAGGTGAATGAAGTTTGTTCTCATGCAGGGAATCAGTTGTCAAATGCAAAGGATATCTGAGATTTTACTTGTGAGCTTTGAAAAGTCAAAATTGCCTGGTTTTTTGTTTCATGCTGCCTTTGCAAAGAGAAGGTAAAAGGATTCAAGTTGTGGTAATTAATCCTGTGAGAAGACGGAGAAGAATTTAGACAGAACTCGAGAATACATGAAAACAGCTGATAACCATGTGCATCAAATTAACAAGTTGTATCTTGTTGCTTAAATCCATTCTTGGAACCATCATCACCCACAAGCAATTCCTGAGCAACTTGTTTAACTATTCTCCAAGTTAATTGTTCAAAACAAAATCATCTATAGTCAACAGCAGCAACATTTCTGTGGGTTTCAGATCAGGGACTGCAAACAACTTCATAATCTAACAGTCTTGAAGTTTTACTGTAACACTTCTTGTTTTCAACATCTCTTGTGAATACCAATGATCTAATTAAAATTGTCTTGTGGTCTCCAGAGGCCCCTCAGGAGCAGAGAATATAGCAGAGGCCATGTTACAACAGTATGTCAAAGACTGCTTTATGGGAATGTACCTGTAGTTGACTGTGAAAAGCGTGAGTGCTGCATATCGGAGAAAATAGCTTATTTAAATGTAGTATTGAATTTAAGAATGTAAGAAATATTTTATTCATTGTAAGAATCCACAATGCAACTCAAGAGCAATAACCACGTAGGGGACTTAAGTATAAAGCTCTAGAAATTGGAGTATGTATTACTAATACGTAACTATAATAAAGGAAATCCTTATGAATGGTGATCTGTCAATTAGCAAGTCCCAGCATCCATAAAACAGAACGTTATTGAATACTGCATTCTTTCACTCTGCCAGTGCTTCTAACTGTTGAATGAGTAGCTATGTCAAGAATAAATTAATTCATGTTCATCCATATACCGCTCATATAATTACTGTGCCACAGAATTCATGTACTCTTACCAACAAATTCTCCGTAGAATTCAGCAATTAACACACAGAGGAATGTCAAGGGTATTGGTTTTTCCTATGAGTTTTCATGTATTATGCAGATAAAGTAATATTTTAGGATCAAACTGCATAAATCACAAAATTTATAAATCCTATTTTCATAGTTGAGCTTAAAACTAAGTTTGAAGATGTTGGGTGGACAATCACAAACCATATGAAGTTTACCAAGGGCAAGTGCCAGATTCTGCACTTGTCATGGCAACCCTGGATGTACATACACACTGGGGAAGGAGAGGCTAGAAAGCAGCCCCACAGTAAAGGACCTGGAGGTCCTGGTCAGTGGCAAGTTGAATATGTGTCAGCAGTGTGCCCTGGCAGCCAGGGGAGCCAACTGTGTCCTGGAGTGCATCAGGCACAGCATCACAGCTGGTCGAGGGAGGTGATTGTCCTGCTCTGCTCTGCACTGGTCCAGCCCCACCTTGAGTCCTGGGAGCAGTTTTGGGCACCACAATATAAAAAGGATATAAAGCTATT
This sequence comes from Acanthisitta chloris, assembly GCF_000695815.1. Taxonomy (NCBI): domain Eukaryota; kingdom Metazoa; phylum Chordata; class Aves; order Passeriformes; family Acanthisittidae; genus Acanthisitta; species Acanthisitta chloris. Next base: position 2,074 of record NW_008690610.1, on the reverse strand, counting down.
AGAGAGCGTCCAAAGGAGTGAGAAAAAAGATGGTGAAGGGTCTTGAGGGGAAGCCATACGAGGAGTAGCTGAGGTCCCTTGGTTTGATCAGCCTGGAGAAGAGGAGGCTGAGGGGAGACCTCATTGTTGGATACAACTTCCATGCGAGGGGAGGTAAAGGGACAACACTGATCTCTTCTCTCTGGTCACCAGTGACAGGACCCAAGGAAATGGCCTGAAGTTGTGTCAGAGGAGGTTTAGGTTAGGTATTAGAAAACAATTCCTCTCCCAGAGAGTGTTTGGGCTCTGGAACAGCTCCCCAGGGAAGTGGTCACAGCCTCAAGCCTGAGAGAGCTCAGGAAGTGTTTGAACAACACTTTCATGGTGTGGGTCTTGGGGCTGTCCTGTGCAGGGCCAGGAGTTAGACTTGCTGTGGGCCCTCTCCAATTTGGGATATTCTGTGATTCTATGTCTTTTAATAGTAATCAATTAATGGATGCACTAGAGTAACCTTTCATTAAAAATTAAATTGAAACAATTACATAAAAAATAGGCCACATTCCTCTGTGGTCTAAGTTTACTGAAGTCAGTCAAGTTGTTTCAGGAAGAAATATGGATCTTCTTTCAAGATAGAAAGGCAAACTAATTCAAAATTTCCTGTTAAATAAATCCCATGGCTGCAATGTAAACACAGTCTAGTTAATCACATCTAGAATAATATAGAATATAGGACACAGAGTTCTTAGAGCTTCCCACTGCATAAATTCATGTCAGGGTGCAGACGTAGTAAACCTCTACATTCAGGGATATGGAGATTCTTCCTGGCCCAGTATTACTGATATGGACATTGAAAAGTGTTTATTTTTTAATAAATATGAGGATAATCCTTATTAGCTGTTCATTTTTTAAACAAATCATTGAGAAAATCACACCCACACAAAGGTTCAGAGTATACTCAGTGATCACTATTTTATACATAAATTTTTTCTGAATTTCCCAGAATGGTAGTACTTTGAAAATCATACTGAAACAACTAACCTTAGTTGGGGTTTTGGGGGAGTTCTTTGGGTTTTTTTTAGAAATTTCTAAAACCAGACCTTTTCCATAATGCATGCTCCATTAATCTTTTTTATTTCACATTCATTTTCATGCCTAACTAGCATCAGATGAACTCCATGGATATTGTGTGCAAGTCTGGCATCATTTGTGTCATAAACTCTGATAAATTCTGCCCCTTCTGCTTTAAGATTTGAAGATATCTTTGTTATGTCCTGGGTAGTTTAGGTTAATTTGTTTATAGCATCAATGGTTTCTAGCCTGTTAACCCATTTTTTATACTATCCCATGTAAGTTTGTTCTTCTTTTTTAGACTGTACTGTGAACTCACAGTTCCAAAGTAAATCTGTCACGTACATTGCAGAGGAAACCTGTAAAACTGCATTTGTTGTACATATTCCTCCATAATATCCAATGCTAAAATTAAATTCATGGCTTCCTAACCTTAAATTCAGGAATTAATTCTTTCAAAGTTGATACAAATAACTGTACATTTTAAGCAAGTGTTGTTTTTCTGTAGAATTTACCATGAGCTAAAGACTGAGGAAACATACATTTCACCTTGTCCTTAAAATAAACTTGACAGGGAGATTTAGTCCATCTGTCTGTTAGAGCAAGAAAAGCTTGTTCAATTTAAGTTATTTTTGCAGCTATTCTAGATACACAACTGTAAAGGACACTTGTGCATCTATTAGAATCACAGAATCACAGAATCATCAAGGTTGGAAGAGACCTCCAAAGATCAAACCCAACCATTAACCTGTCACTGCTGTAACCCCTAAACCCTAAACCATATCCTCCAGTGCCAGATCCAGATGCCTCTGTAATACTTCCAGGGATGGTGACTTCACCACCTCACTGGGCAACCTATTCCAGTGCCTGAACACTCTAATAGTGAGTAAAATTTTCCTAATATCTAATCTGACTCTGCCCTGTCTCAGATCAAGGTCATTCCCTCTAGTCCTCTCCCTGCAGCCATGGCAGAAGAAACATCTCCTACCTCTCCACAGCCCTCTGTCAGGGAGTTGTAGAGAGCCAT
>NW_008690609.1:57471-70598 GCF_000695815.1 Acanthisitta chloris | reverse complement strand
GTAGTAGCGCAGCGCCGCCCTGGGACCCCTGACCCCGCACCGAGTCCCCGCGGACGGGAGTGTGGGACCGGCGCGTCAGGCGCTCCCAGCCACAGAACCACAGATTCGTTTGCAAAAGACCTCGGAGATCAAGTCCAGCCTATAACCTGACGCCTCCATGTCACCATGACCTAACTCTCCCACGGCACTAAGTGCCATGTTCAGTCTTGTCTCAAACGCCTCCAGGGACAGTGGTTCCACCACCTCCCTGGGCAGCCCCTTCCAGTGTCTAATCAACCTTTCTGTGAAGAACTCCCTCCTAATGTCCAAGCTGAAACTCCCCTGGCACGGCTTGAGGCCATGTCCTCTTGCCCTGTCACTAGGTGCCTTAGAGAAGAGGTTGATGCCCACCTGGCTACAACCTCCTCTCACCTAGCTGTAGAGAGTGATAAGGTCACCCCAGAGCTTCCTCTTATCCAGGCTAAACAACCCCAGCTCTCTCAGCTGCTCCTTGTAGGACTTACCCTCTTGACCCTTCGCTGATATATTGCTGATGAAATCCCCAGTGACCCTCAGGCTGGGGCTGTGCAGGTTCTGGGACAGTTACAAACCCATCTCCTGCCGCCACCACGAGTGGTGCTGGGGTGGCAAATGTGCAGGAAGACCCTGGAACTGAGGGGAGGCAAACACCAAAGGCAGAGAGTTGGGACCATCACAGAGCCAACAGTGTCCCGCAGCTTGCCCTGCCTCTGCCTGCACAAGGGATGTGCCATGGCATCCAAACATTGAGCAGGGCAGGGACTGAGACACAGGAACATACTTGTCCCATGGCTTTTGGTTTGGGGTGTTTTTTTAGCACATGATTCTGTCTGACACTCCTTGCTGTAAAGCAGCGCCTGTTAAGTGCTCCTTGCAGGACCAGGTATCAAGGATTGTATTGCAGCTCCACAGAGACCAACACAGGTGCTGTGGGTAAATCCCCGCGGAGAAGGGAGGGAAGGAACAGCATTTGGAAAGCAGCATCGCCTGCCAGATGTCTCGCCAGGCATAATTATAAGTGAGGTGATCGGGTGACATGGTGTGCACCCAAAGGTCAGCTGGGTCACAGGTATCTCCACGCTATTTTTAAACAAATGGGCTGTGGAAGAATCCTTTTATAGCTGTGCAGTGATTTGGCTTGTGTGGCCATGACATTTTGAGCTGATCCCTGGTGCCCTGAAAACAAGCTCATGATAACACTTAACTGTAGTCGAGGGAAGTGATAGGAGCTTTTATAGTAGGTACAGTTCTCTACTAAGTTATATCACATCTTTGCCTTTACCATGGGTCTGGAGTGATGGAAATGACTCTGAGTGTAACGCTGCAACTGTATTGTTGACATGAAAACAAAAAGCCAGGTTTGTAAGGTGAAGACAAATAGCTGACTCTCAAATTCTAGTGGCTAGCATATTACAGCTTGCCCTTTGTAAGTCTAACTATAGTAAGTTAATTTTTTTCAAAGTCGGCAGTCTTGAGCAGGATTTGTACACCACGGAGCAGCAGAGTGCCTGTGTATTTAAATCCAAGCAGGATGGCACAGACTATTTCCTCGTTTACCACAAGATGGCATTGGATAGTATTTTATTCCTCATTTTGGTCAGCTCATACTTTTACCTGGGATTGCAGATAAAATGAATTTTAAAGACAGTTCTTTGAATAGATGTTTAGGCACTATCTAGATTTAGGCATGAATTTAAACTTGTGAACTGCAAGGTCCGCTGTTTTGGCAGTCTGGTTAATCCCTCTGCATTGATCCATGTACCCTCCTCTCCTATCCTTATGCAGCTACTCTTGGAGGTCATTCGGCCTGTATTTGTACAAAGCCCAGAATCCTTCAGGTCTGAAGGCTCTCAGCCTGGGACTGAGAGGACAGAATTGGTAATATTGGTAATTGGTATTGTACTTCCAAAGTTGCTTGAAGCGTTAATGATTATCACTGGAATAGCAGAAGGAATGCATGCCAGGAATTATCGTCTTACTTTACCTGAAAACTTGAAGAAGAATCTGAGAATGCAAAATTTACTGTCTGGAAACTGCTGTGTAGAACTGAATTCCAGCCTTTTTATGTATTTCAGAAATCTGCACCTCAGAGTGCTTTTGATGTCTCCAGTTTGTTGTTTCACAGTGTGGTTGAGAATGTGGTATTTGGAAGAATATTTGAATGGATTTGTAAACCAAACAAGATTTGTAAGTAGAGTCCTGGATATGCTGGGAAACTGTCCCATTGTGAGAAAGGGCTTGTGAGATGCTCTCTGGAGTAATCATAGCCATGCTTTGAGCTTGGACTCCCAGTTTAGAGCTGGGAATTAAGAGCAGGCACATAGCTTCTGTTAAGGTAATAGGAGTGTGTGTGTACTGCTGAAAATTAGGGCTTCTCAACAGATGAAAAGGTGATACCAGTGTTGAATTATAAAAGTAGTTTTCAGGAAATTAATGTTTTTATTATCTCATATTTGCTCCAGCTTTCTTATCAGACTTTTTCAGCGAGTTTTAAAAGAATGAGTTTTTAGAAATTTTTGTTCATCTTGATCACATCTCTGCTTTGGTGTTTTGGGGTTTCTTTTAGCATCTCAAATACCACATTTCTCAAACTGGATTTGTGGGCTGGATTTGTAAGTGCTCAGCCGTAGGGCTTCAAAGCAGCTCATTGTGGGCACTTACAATCCATAGATAATTAGGCAATTTCAACATTGCTCTCCATTTCCATGAGGTTCTTTATCTCTTCAGTATGAACAACAGCAATACATGTTGTGGTATGTCTATGTGCTTAATTCTGTAGTGTTTTCTTGCTCTCTTTATGTGAGATGACCCGACAGAATTTGGATGCTGTTGCAAAGTGTAGGTTTTCTTTTGGGGGGAAGGAGGCTGTAGAGTTTTGGGTTGGGTTTTTTTTTCTAAACCACATGAAAATTTTAACAGCATGAAAGATGGCAGAGTGTAATTTGCAGAAACACTTGTCCAAAAGATTAATAGCAAGCGTAATGCACCAGATGATACAACTATGGTGATATACTGTTGGGTTTGTTTTTCTTTTGGAAAAGAATAAAGAATTATCGTACTTAACTTTTATTTCTGCAGTTTCTGTTCATCTGGGCTACAACTTGGAGCTTGTGTTTGATAGGAGCTGCTCTAATGCACAGGATTCATGTCTCACTGCTAGCGATACCATTAACTTAGATTTACTCTTCAAACTTTTGCCAATTACCTCTGGATGGCAGTAGAAGTAGTTACAAGATGATTCAACCAATTCATAAGCCTGCTGTGAAGATTGTTATGAAGAACACTTTTATCAGGAAAACTCAAAGTGCTGATAATTTTGGCAAACAGTAGAAAGTGCCCTTAAAATATCCACACTATCTCCAAATCATTCCCTTCCGTTGACTCCATTCAGTACACTATGAAGTAAAAATCCATGTCGTAGGATTTCTTTGTATAAGGGAGAAGTTGTTTGCTCACCGAAGCTAAATTAAGCACAGTGGTTTGTGGACCAAAGTCTGCTTGCTGATACATTTTTTTAACCCCTGTAAGATCTATTTCATGTATTTCAGCATGTATCTTATTTCCAGGGACATATAAGTGCTTTTCCAGTCCAAATAATGAAGCATAGGAATGCAAATTTGGCTAAACAAAGACTCTCCTAGTCTCTAGTCTATATAATGTGAAGAGAAATTGTCTGTAAGAAATAACAAAAAATTGCAAAGACTCAAGGCACCATCTTTTATCAAATATAAGAATTGACTTCAGCAGTAAAATGAAAATATGCCTGGTAGTGACAGGTTTTCCTCTTAAAAGAGTCAAATTACTTATTACAGATAATGGCTCATTCCTTCTCATGGTTTCAACACTCTAAGGCCTTACTAGGAGTGTGATAAGGGATCTGCTTAAGTCTAAGCAAGTTCTGTTGATGCTGATGATATTATCTCTGCTCATGTGCTTAAAATCATTTCTGGTTGGTTTGTAAATGAGCAGGTTTTCTGTCCAAAGACTTAATGTGGTTATAGCGGAATGCTGCATTTGTGAAAATAAAACATGAAGATGAAACTCAGGAGGCTGTAGGTCTAGTCGCAAATCATAAGACTGGATAGTTGGGAATGCAGTTACAAGTGGATAGCTAAGCAGAGCCTGATTTTTGGTTCAGAAGCCAGAACACAGATAGCTGGCAAGATAGCAAGGAGATTTGGATGACTGCAGGCACTGTGGAAAGTGGTCGGTAGACCATAATCTATTTTCATCAGTGGACTGGCTGGGACTGTGTGGTTTCACTGAGCTGATTTTGGGTAAACAAAACAAAGCTAAGCTAATTTGAGGCCTTCCCAAGTGCTTGATGCCTATCTTGCTATGCATTAGGGAATCAGACTGAGAACAGATTGTGATGTGGTTTGCTTTTTTTTTTCGTTGTGAGCTTTACAGTGACCTGATTTTTTTTGGAAAAAGTTTTTTTGTAGCACACTCTCAATATTAGAAATACCAGCAATGATGTGGCTTTGTTTTGTTGGGCGTTTTTTAGGATAATTTAAAGAACAGAGTGAGAACTTTATCAGACAGTGATGGAAAGAATGGCAACATAGTAACACATTCTTTTTCCAGGGTCAGTCCTTCTTATCACCTGTCTAGAGCAGACCTACTTTCTGGCATAAGATTACTTCTGCAAGTTAAAAAAGACAGCCAATGAACACACTCCCTTCTTTTAGAACAAATCTGTCATGCACAGAGATTTGCCCTTGATTAAGCCTGCACTTGGAACCAGAAGAACAAAACTGGTTCCTCTGTTCTTGGGTTGGGTTCATGGTTGGAAATATCTCCCACACTGGGAGTGAGATGGGACGTGTGTGTCTTCATCCATGGCATAAAAGATGTGCCATAGTCACTACTGATTTATGATGACAGAAGGACACACGACAAACCAAATGGAGCAAGAGGTTCAATACTGTGAATGTGAGAAAAGGGTAAATGTATGTCTGCTGAAAACAACGTGTGCCAGTTCTTATATTCGAATGCCTTTGTGAGTCAAAATGAATCCATTTCCCAGCACTGACCTTCTCGGGACATGTTTTCAATAGAAAATCTCAGCCTTTTATGTGCATGTACAAATACTCCATGCATGTGATTAAACCTACGCAGGTAACAGCATTCACGTGTGCAATTTAAACCTACGCAGGTAACAGCATTCACATGTGCAAGAGAGACATAAATGTTGATTTTGGTAAAGGAGAAAAGATGAGACCTGATCTCAAAGCAGGACAATGCAATGCATTCAGGACCATGATTCTTCAGTCTTATTGGGGAACTTTCAGTCTGAGGCTAGGCATAGATCCAATCATCATGTCATACACACACCAGTACCATGGCACACACCACAACTGCCTGAATCTTCTCGCAGTCCTCGCTGGACGACATGGAGATGTATGCTGAAGAGCTGCTTGCCAAAGGTGTCTTCAAAGCCTCAGCACTACTTGGCAGCAAAGAAAAGGCTCCCCAGGAATGATCTGTAACCTTTTGTTCTCCACATTTCCATTCATCAGTGGGGCTGTTCTCTCAGGATGGAATTTTGTCCTTAATATGTTTTTAGACTATTTTGTTCTTAAAGCTATATTAAAGACTTCAAGGTCTTGACAACACATTGTCAGCTGAGAGTTATCGGTGAAATGGGAAAGAAGTCTTGGTTTAGATAAATATGGCACTTTTAGGTTTGATCCAAGATGCTAGGGAGGTTTTTAATCACAAGTGTAAGGCAAAGATCATCTGTAAACTTGTATGAGTTTCTACCTAGGATGTATGTTGTGGTTCAGAACAAATTAGGGGAAATTCTGTTAAACAAGTATTTTTCATTTTGAATGTCATACAGCCTAAGGCTGTGACTACATCATTATTCAGTGGACAGATTTGGTTAAAATAGTTCTTATGCTGAAAAAAGAAATTCTAGTGATTAGATTAACATAGTCAATTCACACATTTTAGACCATGCTCACCGGGTAGCTGAATCAGCATAGCTTCTGGGGTGGGGTGGGAGTGTGAATTTGAGGCTAGGCATTCTAGAGGGAACAGCAATCTCTCAAACTGGTTTTGTCCCTGAGGGAATTAGCCACAGCTTCACTTGTAATTAGGGATAGCTTCCCTTGGAGAAGCCTATAGCAGCCTAACAAACCTCTTCCTGAAGAAGTCTGTTTTGTAAAGGTGCTTTAACTGCTCATGTAGCAGCACAGATGTCCTGTAACTGCTCCTGTAGAAACCAGAGCTTGCAGCTTGGTGCATTGAGGGAAACTGGCAGCAATTTGCTGTTACCTTATTATAATATACTATAAATTAAACCAGATGCTATATAGGTTGCTCAGTCATTCCTGCAAAGGGTTCAGGAGGATCTCAGAGGAGTGGGGATAACTGGAAAGGGGAATGACGGGGGCTGTCACAAAGTAACATCCCTGCTGCTGCTGAATCAGAGCCCTCAGAGCTGGGGTAGGAAATCCCTGTCCTAATCTGCAGTCAGCGCTCTTGGGTCCTTGGAGGAGATGAGATTCTCCAAGCTGCTCAGAGCCTCCCTCATGCTGCCACAAACCCAGGCCAGCTGTTCTGCACAGTGCATCATTATTCTTTTAGTTTTCTGCAAGTGTGTCGCTGTTCATCAGCTGCTGCACTATAGGAAAAGGGGCAAAATAGGATAGAATCTCAGTTTCCAGAATCCTTCTACAGGCACTGTGGGAACTGCTCAATATGTAATTTTTCTGAGTTACTGAGGAAATTTTAAAGCTGGGGCAGGGTGATTTTGTGTGTAGCAGGAGTTAGTAGTAAAGTGAAAATAAGTAAATATTCTCACACAATAAAAGGTTTGCTTCTTTAGCCAGGGGTGCATAAATGGCTTAATCCACAATACTGTTAGCTGTAGGTTTACAACCTGCAGATTTCTCATACAGCTCATGCTCAGTCTTTGCTTCAGACTGCCTGTTAGTATGAGATGCTGTATGGAAATAGGAGCATTTTCTGGGCTGCATTGTTGTTCCTTGTTGCTCCTTTGTCAATAGTATTTACAGGGCCAAGCATTCACGTTCTCTAGTGTCATCCCTGTTTCTGACAAAGGGCACCTTTCTTTTCTCTTGAAGATGATGCTACACCTGCCTGCTCTCTCAGCTTCCAAATGCTTACCTTGCTCCACCCAGAGCACACCATCCAGGGGTGTCTCAGGTGCTCCACATAACCCATCACCTGGATCCTTGTTTTCCTCTCACTGCTTTCATTCCCTTATGTTGTTTCTCCTTCTTCACCACATTAAAGCAGATGTAGAATCATAGACTGGTTTGGATTGGAAGGGAGCTTTAAAGGCAGTCTAGTCCAACCCCTCTACAATGATCAGGGACATCTTCGACTCTGTCTCCAAGGCCTGTTAGTTCTACTGTGTTTACTTGCTTGCTCCTGTATTTGAAGTTGTTCTTCATAGTCTGTGCTCTGCCCTGATTATGTCCATTAATATTTCTATTTTTTTCTGTGATGCACCAAGCTTGAATTCCCCTGAATTTTGAGTCAATCTTGCTATAGCCCACAGCCCATCTCTGGACAGCTGGTGGACAGAACAGCCATTTGCATCACACAGGTGTGTCAGAGCATGAGTTTGCAGTGCAGGTCTACAGAGCATCCCTGGGGACCTGGAAAAAGTACTTACTAAACTGTGTGAGTAAATCAGGCTTAACTTTCCTATAAGGTACCGATATAAATGGCATGATAAGTGTGAATGGTATGGTAAGTGTGAGAAACAGGTGGTGGTAAGTTTGATAAAGAGTTGATGGTAAGTTTGAGAAATAGCTGAGTTGTGAGTTAAGCTTATGACTCAATCGTTATTGATGTTACTGGTCAATTAGAGAGGATCATGGAAAATCCCAGGTGTACAATTGCTGAGGGCAACGTTATGTATTGGAAAGCAATTGCTTTTCACTTACTTGGTAAGGCCTTTCCTGGGCTTTGTATCCTACACCAATGGAAAAAGTCATCTACAGCTGGAGAGAGCAGAGGAAAGAAGAGGAAAGCTACATGGAAAAATACTTCATAAATGAGTTTTAGAGGATCAGTAGGGAAGAAGGAGGGGAGCAACATCTCTTTAAATGAGTGGTTTGAATCATTGCAGCTTTTCCTTAACTCCAATTTACTCAAGCTGTGCAAAACAGCTCCAGATAAAGCATAATCTCATTATGTTTTCACTAATTAGAGAAAGTAAAAAACCAACCCTATAGGTGGTTTAGGACTGGACTGAGGATATTCACAGATCTTGGGAGATTTTCTTGGTCAGGCTATGGGTTATTATGATGGAAACATCTGACACTGAGCCTGTGTCTTCTATGAACCCTCAGAACTTCTATGAACCCTCTAAACTCAAACAATTTGAACAAAATGGAAACTAGATGGATACTATCAAACATCTTTTTAGACAAAAAGGCTGGATTTGGATTGGAAATTCAAAGACTTGTGTTCATCATCTCAGTGGATTCAGCAGTGGTCTTCAAGGTGGCATAAAATCTCTGTTTTACATAAAGGAAAAATGCACTTTGACTGCAATACTGGTTGCTGTCCTCTGGGAAAAAAATTGTCTTACTTTTGTACCTTCACATTTGAGTTTGCATTTTCCATGTGAATTACACTAGTTTAAAACTGCAGACATATAAAAAGAAAATATCCTTGTGAACCTGCTTCCCTACCTGCTGTTTTGCTAGCTAACTGCCTGTGTTTTTCCTTTGTTTGGATTTTGAAGTTTAAACCCAGGCAGACAGGAGTAAGCATGAATTTACAAACCTTATGAACTGAAACTTTGATCCCTTCCTTTTAGAAACCCACCATGGGTTTTTTTTTTTTTTATATGCACATTTGCTGAGATGTGATCAAACAGGACACAGGCTATGATTCTGAGTTGATTTCATTATAATTTTGGAAAACTCAACAGATTGTTGCAAACTTGCTCTAAGCAAAATGCCCAGATGTACAAGCCCCCGAAGTCACTTGAAATACTCCTTTGTTCTGCTGTCTTTCAGGGTGGTAGCATGACAGCAATTTTCAAGGAAAAGTTGCTTTCACATTATGCTTCTGTCTGAAAATGGATGGGATGATAGAGCTTTCAGGGTCCAGAAGACACATTTTAACTTTAAACGAGTAGAAAACTTTTGCTGTAGCAGCACTAACAGCATGCCAGTATGTTACCGTCTGTGTTAGACAGAGAAAAGGAAAATTTAGCCAGGCTTTCCACGTGTTGTGGGCAGTGAGTGGGGCTTGCCAAGATTATGAGAACTAGTGCTGGATGAGAGCTGTTCATACTACCCAAAATATGCTGACTGCTACCTTGCTTCATCTCTCAGCTTCATCTTTAGCTGTACGAGGTGGGAAAACTCCTCTCGTTTGCAGCCTGATTCAGGAAGGCACTCAGACACATGAAGAGTCCTCCTGATTACAGGGTTTGAAGTGAGGTATGTATTTAAACTGCAGGTTTCAAAAGCAAAATGCTCCAATAATGGACCTCACTGAGCACAAGATGGTAAGGACCTGTATTCTCACTGTGGAATCAAAATGAAGGAGTGTAGGTGCCAATAGACCATGGATTGCTGGGTGCATGTTTCAGCCTACATATCTTATGAGGAGTGTCTCACAAAGAACTTTGTGTATTTATTCTCAGTGTGAATCCATCCATGGAACTTTTAGAGTTTCTCAATGAAATCGTTCTCTGCTGACATTAGTACAACAGAGTCCTTGTGTAACTGCTGGCCCTGTACATCACTTTATAAGAGCTGACAAATGAAAGGCCAAATACTACGTTGATTACCTCTTGTTGAAACAGAAGTGCTGTTGTGACCTTTCTCTGTGGTGCAAACTATTTTTTTCAGCGTCTAAGAGAAGTTATTTAAATTCATTACGAAAGCTATGCTGGACCTGATCCAGAAAGCTTTTACAAACCAAACATTCTTATTGCTACTGTACAGGTCTACAGCCCGATCCTTCACAGGTATGAATTGGCATTGCCTTGAGTTACATCAGCTTTGCCAGCTATCTGAGCCTGCTTGTGTGCACAGACTGTCAGTGAGACTAATTAGGAGGCCACAGCTTTACATCATCAGGCCAGAGAGTTGCTCTGTTTTGTTTGTTTCTGAGGGTACAGTTAGGGCACAGTTATGTACAAGGAGGTTACTAATTGTCTGAGTATCTACAAGACACAGTTAGGTACCCTCAGAGGCTACAATTAGATTAAGCTGTTGAAAAGGCTATGGAAGGATAAAAAGTCATGCAGATACTCAGACAATTAGTAACATCCTTATAACTTGCATTACATACCCACACAGGCACTGTGAATGAGACCTCAACAAGGCAGATTTTTCCACCTATTTCCTACAGTTCCCTGAGATTTTTCAAAGTTTCCCCAAGAGAACATGTTTAATCGTGCTATCCTTGTTTGGGTTGGTTCTCCAGACTTGTCATTCTTGTTGCTGTCCCCTGAAAGATTTCATACATGCCTACATCTTCCTTAAGCTTTCATATCCTAAATGACAAACAGTAACATACTTCCCAGGTCTTGCCAATGGCCTTCCTGCCTTCCTTTTAGTACACCAGAGAGTAAGAATGGCTTTTATTTTATTTTTTTTCCTAGGATCACACACTTGATTCATATTCAGCTCATGAGACAGTATAACATCATTTTGTGCACAACGGCTGCCTAATGAGAGGTTTCCCCTTCTAGAATATAACACAATACACAATATTATATAGTACAGTACTCATCCAGTCCAAATTGAAAATGGTAAGCTAAGCATCTCAATAACATTAACTCTTGCAGTCCTGACCTATATGAGATGACTAAGGCCTCATGGAACATGGCCAACATGCATTTTCTAATGCTGTACTTGCATCATATAGATGAATAGAAGAATATTTGAACATGTAGAGCCAGTGAAGAGCAAAATAGCAAACAGAGCAAGTGAACCCATCTGAATCCTCCACTCAGAAGTGAAACTGGCAGGGAATTGAGAAAAAGGACTGCAAAGCTTCAGAATTTTCTAGGGTGCTGCCTAGAAATGGCAGGATGAACAATCTCTTTGGTTGCCACAAACAGCAAGTCCCATAGTACTGTTGATGATCAACAATTTTTTTGTGGAAACCTGAAGTAGACCATAAATTTCTCAGCAAAGACATTTTGAAATGTCAAGAATGCTTCAATTGACAACAAAATGTCACTTGGGAAGAAGCACATCTTGACACCAAAGCAGATGGCAGATGAGACAATTGAACATTATGTCATGTAGCTGTACAATAAGGCAAAGTCATATGGATTTGACCAACTACCAGCTTAATTAGTGACTTAATAATTTGTCTTCTAACATATCGCCGGGTGAAAACAGGGTATGAGAAACTGAACTGCCATGAATAGTTGGGGCTGGCAGGACCTAATGAAAAACTGTGCTCTGATTGGTACTGGAACTGTCTTCCAAGAAGAAGGCCTAAGCTGTCAGAGTTTTATAAAGGGTGCATGAACAAAATCCTACATATTCTAGCTCTCAAAATATGCAGCCATTTAAACATGGAACACTGCTGCTCATCTCATCTAATTAAGATTTTCTCTACTCTGTTTCCCCATTCATACAGTCCAGTGGACTTAAATGGATTTGTTTTTCACTTTGGTGTAAATTAAATTGGAATTGGGATCCTGAAACAGGAGTGAAAATTTATGTACAATGCCTGATTCTCATTTAGTCAGACATCACTTTGCACTTCTCTAACTGTGTAACAGAATTGTGAGACAAATGTGAATGTAATCTATATAGTTAATGAGATGCAAAATAGATTTTGTATCAGAAAGCATCAAGACTGATAATGACTTTATTCCTTAGGACCTGAGCATAGATGAATTCATTTCTACTCACATATGCACTGTTATAATGAGCCAAAATTTAACTGGAGGTCTGGAGGAAGTTAGAATTAGTGTATTTACATACTCAAAAACTTAGTGTAAAAAGAAAATTAGATCCACCTAGTTCCTCATTAATTTCCAGTTGACTTCCTAATAGTTACCTTTATTTTAGCAAGTACTTTGTAAAACATGATTAGTCTTTACAGAATACTGAAACCTCTCTAATTTTATTAGAAACTACCTTGAGCTTAATTTGCACAATAATTCATTCATTGAGAAGTATTATTCAGAAGCCTTTGACAATAAAGATCTCTAAATATTTAAAATTCAAGTGCTGGAGAGGGTCTCATCACATCAGAAAGCAATCAACCATCTTGAGACAGGTTAATAAAAGCATCTTAAACTTATCATTGAAAGGCACTCTTGCTCTCCATTATCAGGCACAGGACTCCTAATGATTCATTGATCACATTTTCTCTGTTCTACAAAAATATCATCAGCTGAAAGGTTTCAAGATATCCAACATGAGAGGACTTTTTCCCTGCCTCACAACTACATTTGACAGATGACCTTTATTCTTTCTTTCACATTAGCGAGATACTTAACAAAAATAATGCAGATACATTTTTCACCGTTAGCTGATGCACACGCTCACAGAACCCTTTATTTGGTACCACACGGTAAACAGATAAAAGAGTCTTACTACAGTAAATGCCTTCATTACAAATAAGTGCCCTGTTTTCAGCTTTCCTCTTCTAGCAAGATCAGAAGGTTTAAAAGCTTCTGAATGATTTTATGAATGCACGTGTAGTCAACCTGATGCTGTTTCACAGGGAGGTTGGTGCATGTGTTTGGTGCATACAAGAGATTTCCAGGAGGGTCATGTAGTCTGTTTATATCCCTTCCATCCAACATGCCAACCACTGCACTTGGATCTCCAAAGTACCAGGAAGTCCCATGTACTCAGCATTTTGGTTTACACCTTCGCTGTTGTGCACTTCAAGGGGTGGACTGTGGCTTGCCTGTCTGTCCTGAGCTCACCTGAAGTTTCCTGGCTGGGGTACAGGTAACAAGGGAGCTGTGATGTTGAGGACATCCGCAGCCAAGGGCTCACTCGGGGTCCTGGGCAGGTTCGCACAGTCTGTGCAGAAATACTGCTGTCAGCACAGAGCTGGCAGCTGAAGGTGACTCAAGTGTGAGCTGCAGTCACACCTCTGGAACATGGCAATATTCCCATTTTCAC
>NW_008690609.1:49744-57434 GCF_000695815.1 Acanthisitta chloris | reverse complement strand
GCTGAAACTGCATGTCCGAGGTGTTGTGGAGAGCACAAGATTACACAAAAGTGTTAAAAGAGCAATGTTACCCCAGAAATCCCCACTAGCACATCAGTGGTCCTCACTGCATGTCCTCACTCTGTCTGTTTTGCAGCTAAAACCTGAAGTGATTCCACTGAAGTCAGTAAGTTTGAGAAATGTGGCCTTGTCTGCCTGAAGACCTTTCTCTGCTGGATAGAAGCAGGCAAGGGAAATTGTTCTGTTGGGATGAGCTGACACCCTTGCGCTCTGCAGGTGAGAACAGGGGGGGAGGTGAGAAGTGGGCAGACAATATCACAGAACAGCTGGCAGAACATGATGAGCTCAAGGTCACTTGGCTATTGGCCCAAATCCATCCAAAAATACTGAAAGCCAGCAATTAGTCAGGCCGTCAGCTCCAAAAAAACCCAGGCAGACACGTCATTGTTTAGCAAGGGTATCCAGATTCTGCTAGCATGTGTTGGAAGGCCACCATGGACAGAAACTGGGACAATGCCCCTTCGTGGCCTAGCTCATTGGTGTGGATTGAACTCAGCATCATTTGAACACCTGCCTGAAAACAGATTCAAAAGTATGTTCTCAAATGGATCAGGAATTCCTGGTAATTTTGCAACTTCTCTGGGGATGAAGAGGTAGATGGCAGAAGGCAGAAATGCTTTGATGCAAGCTGTCCATTAGAGTAGCAAGCACAAGCTCTGGACAGAAGCTTTTCCTGGCTCTGAGGCTTTTACAAGGTTCCATCAATTCTGAGACAGTTGAATATTTCTTCCCTCCTCTATTAATAAACATAAATGTGTGGAAAATTACCCTAATCTTCTTCCAAAGAGGATGTGCCTCCAGAATCACTTCCAGTACCGGGGACCTCAGAATTCTGCTGCCACATTTAGAGGCGATAAAAACAGTCCATGTGTTTCTGACCAAAATCCAAATATAGCCTATTTCTTTCTGCCAACTGAAAATGCACCTTTTTATTTCATTCAGTTTGTTTAAATCGAACTTTGTTCCAAACTTTTCATTCTATAAATGTCTCTTTCACTATAATTATTTAAATAAAGTGGGAAAGTGCCCAATTTAGTGAACTGAATCAGTATGCTATTTAATGTGCCTGCTATTGTCATTCTGCTAGGGCTTGTGCTCTTTTCCTGTTACAACTTCTTCCTGACATCAGCGGATTTACACAATACCTGAATCCATCCCTGAAGGACAGATTGCCACAGGCAGTTGTATTTTGAAAATTTAAGTGGACACAGTTGTTGTTTCTGCATGGTTTATCAAGTCTTCACACTGGGAGGAACACACCAGTTGGTACTTGGCCAGGCATTGGCTTTACTGTTAGAAACTGAGAGTGCATGTCAGTGATACCCCAAGGCATCTAAGCCTCTGTCTTGTGTGTTGTGGTGTGTCAGGTCCTGGTTTCCCAAGTATTCAGCTGATTCAGCTGATTCAGCTTGGCAGCATGACAGCTTTTGTCTGTGGTGGGCACCTCTCTCTGAGAAGTGGGAAACAGAGTTCAAGAGTCTCTGAGAACATCAAGAAGCAGAAAAGGCTGTGCAGGAGCCTGAGGTATTTTACCATGTTAACAACCTCAACTAGGTTTAGATGCCTACACTACAGGCATCCACACACAGCTGGGTGTTTAGGCTTCTTTTGGAGCCAGTGGAGAGAAGCAAGAAATACTGAGATATTCTGGATGAGTTCTTTGAGACAAGACAAAGCTTGCCCTAAAGTGCATGTTTCTCTTCAGTAATCTTAGTGGCAATTTGAATAACTCAAGTTTAGCCCTCATTATGTAGGTGTCACAGGTAGGTGAGATCTTGTATTTCTTGTGTGAGACTTCTATGGGTAGAGACCATTCTAGGAACCATGTGTATATCCCCTATCCAGAGTCTTTATTTTCTTTTTTACTTCTTTATATTTCCTCTGAAGAAGCTACTTTTTCTCCTCCACACTCCTACCCTGTTTCTTTTCTTCTCATGATGACATTTTTACTCATAGTCTATTTTTCTTTTACACTTCAGTGCTTCAAGATGATGATGAGTCTAAATAAATGGGGTTTGCGATCAGACTACTTAAAAAATTATTTGAAAATATTTGCTCCTCTCCTGAGAGCTAAAGGTGGAAAGCAGAGACCAGTCAACTGGAGAGACTCAGTCAGCCCTTGCAGAATGATCCCCTCTTGCCCCACCTGTGTCTCACCCACTTTCAGTCCTTGACCTGAGGTACCAGATGCAACCGGTCATCCAACCTGTGATCTGGAGATCTCATGGCAGTGAGACTGGACTTACCCAGTGTGTCCTGTGCTCACAGAGGTTCCTCTGAGTGATCTTCTGTCCTACCTGGAGTCTCTCATGGCAACTGTATATATTTAATCCAGGGAGTTTTATGCACTGGGACATTTAGGGCGCAATGACAATACAGCCAACTGGTTTAGGGGTTGTGAGCTGCTGAAAAAGGATGTTGGTGCCATTTTCTGCCCTTGCCTCCCTAGCTGTGGAGCCCTGCTTGTTTCCCACGTGCCATTGTCATTCGCCTGACCTCAGAGTGAGTCAGCTCAGGGGATGGACCAGCAGAAAATCACATTAAAAATGAACAAATTTTTCTCATGAGGGAAAAAGGAGGGGTGGTGGTTTCTGTTCTTTATTCTCTTTGAAAATGTGGGCTTTCAGGTACAGCAGCGCTGTGCTCTGGGGTACAGTATGAAAGCAGTACATATGTCTTTAAAATGTTTGTGAAGAGGTAGTACACAATGATCCAGTTCAGCTCCCTCAGAAATTTCCTGTTGGCTTCAGTGGCTCAGGATTTCACACTGTTTCCTCAGTGCTGTCTTTCTGTAGTTCTGTCAGTATTGTGCTTGTTCTGCATGGTCAAAGGCAAAGATACTTAAAATGTTTCAGTACAACACTAAAACCAGGGTTGTCTCTGCAGTAGAAAGCACTTACACAGCTGTGCTTTATGTACAGATATTACAGCAGGCTGCACTCTGCTCCTGCTCATGCTACTGAAATTCAGGAGTGATTCCCAAAACTTCCATAGGTTAGCTCTGTGGATCCAGCCATGAAGGGAACGTGGAAAAAATAAAAGGTCTGCAATATCTTTTGCTTCCTCCTCTTATATCCTTTGAGGCAGAAACTCAGGTGGCCTCCCTGTGCAATATTTGCTGCTGATGTGTGAGGGCAAGTACTACCCTGACCTCTGTGAATGGGGAAGCCAGATTGTGTCATTGTCCTCATAGCATTATCCAGGTCCTGTTACATGAGAAGGGGTGGACAGTATTAAGGTGGTTGGTCAAAGCCTCTTCACTTCTCCTGGGTAGACCTGAGACTGCCCCATGCTCAAAGCACAGTGTCCCTGCTCATATTTACTCTTGCTTCTCATTAGAGAATTCACCAGATTACTTGTTGGAGATGAACTAGTAGTGTAATCCCAGTGAATTTGTTCAGAAATGCTAATCAATATTCACAGCAGGGTTTGGATTTTGGTTTAGTTTGTTGTTTTTCTGGTTGGTTTTTTTTGAGGGGGGATAGTAACATTTGTTCAACTGTATTCCTTACACTTGAGCTATAAAAAGCAGCAAATTAAGGCTCGACATGAAGCCACATAACATAAAATCAAAAAGTGACAGCAGAAATGTTTCAGTATCCACCCACCACTTGAAAAAGGGAACAGGGAATAGTGCCTGTTCCAGAAACAAGCCATGAAGTCCAGTCCTCCTCAGAGCCTTTTACAGTTTTGCATGCCAAAACGCTTGTTTTTCCCTAAAGTGGTAAAGAAAGATGTAAGATGGTGCCAGACAGTCCAGTTTGAAGGGAAAACCCTGTGGTTCCTCCTCCCTCTGACTCTAAAGGAAGACTTTTGAGATGGTAGATTGAGCACAAAAACTTTGATGTGGACTATAACAAACATGAAAAATTATATTATGCTTGTCTGCTTAACCAGAAAATTTGTTATAGATTATAACAAAACTTACATGCATGTTCAAGCAACCTGTTTGCAGATGTGGATGAGCACAGACTATGCATTCAGCACATCATGCTTTCATTGCAACCCCCCTTTCTGTCTGCCCAGTTTCTGACATGATCCGGATGCACTCATTTAGGGATAAACATCCAGGGACTTGGTTCCCCAGCAGGGGCCACTTTCTTCTAGTCTGTCAGATCTTCCATTACACATGTCCAGGATGTGCAGCTGTGAACCAGTCTGCCTTTAGGGGATGTCAGAGCTGGACACACCAGGATATTCAGCATCTACCACCTGGACAGTCTGTCCTTGACTCTGTTCCCTGTCCAGAGAATTGCATACATTTGGAATTTTTCAGTCCTTACTATTATAAAATACATTTCCATATCAACATGTTTTGTGAATCTGTTATTTTTCCCTAGTCCTGAACATATGACACCTCTCAGAGGAGACATGAAACTGAGATGCCAGTCCCTTTAATTTTTACAAGCTAGTCTCATTTTGTTAGTGTAGGGATACGGACCTATCCATTCATTCCTTTGGAATGTATTCCATTCTTCATGCATACATCTTCCTGAAGTGTCAACTGCAAAAGTCATTTGTCTTCATTTCCTGGACCAAAACCAGAGGACAATGTTACTGTGTACCAATTACTGCCTTGTGCTGCTCTCTACCTCTCAGGTGTGTTTCAAGTCAACCTTATAACTCTGTTCCAATTTAGAAATGGTCCCAGCAGTAGCTGTACATTCAAGGTGACAAATGGTAATCTGCCCTTGCTGCTCCTTAAGGGCCAGCCTAATGGACCTGAAGGCAGCTGGAAGTCACTGCAGCTTGCTTTACATCAGGTTAAGGCCTCAGCTGCACCAGAGATTCTGCTGCTGTAGTTTGCTTGTGTGACCTCCTAGCACAGGAGGAACTCATACCTTCACAAACTGTATGAAAAAAACAAATGAAGCAAAGATTGTCTTCTGTAGGAGCAGCTGTCCTCATAGAAGATGTTTTTGTAGTGATGAGCCAAACAGTGAGAATTTGCACCCCAAGTAGATATTGCTCTTCTGGAAATGCTTTTGGCAGGGATGTGGTCCAGTCAGGGGCAACCCAAACTGCATAGTTCTGCTCTGCTTGTGCAATTGTCTGCTCAAACATATCTGCTGGTGAAGTTCTGCAGCTTCTTGCCACACTGCACACAAAACTGACTGAAAAAGCAGAGTAGTGTTGGAGTTCTTCTCAATTAACAACCTGCTAGAACAAAAATTAATGAAGTTCATGACAAACAGAATCCCTCATATTTATTTTAGTATGCCTGCTTTCATATTTGGGATACCCTGGTTTGTCAATATGGGGCTTTAGAAACAAAAGATCAATATAAGTATGTGTCACTTTCATAATAGTCAAATACATTACCTTTTTATTCTTGATTATTATAACTGTACTCTTTTTTTTTATTTCAGAGCCACGAGGAAAAGACATGGAATGTATTTCTAGGAAAACAATCAAAAGTTGGTAAGTCAAATGCTCTGTTACTGCACCAAACAGAGGGGAAATGGCAGAAGGAAAGACCTCTGATGGCACCATTCATTAAAGAAAAAGTAACTCAAAGCCTCACAACATAGTAGCTTAACTTTTAGGTGCATCAATCTGATTTGATGGTTATACCTCTACTGTGGTATAGACCTAAAACCCACCAACTCTGTTTGTCTTCCTGTGGTTACTTCTGAAGTACTTTAGTACTGTTGCATCCTCCCTGGCTTTGCTATTTTCATTACTCCTGACAGAACGTTTGGGTAAATGCAAGAAGAGAGAGGGGGGATTGTATAGCAGTTTGACAGCTCTAATTATGAATATTTAAAAGCTGCTTAAATGTGCTCTCTTTTATCACCTAATTTCCTGTCAATGACAGCATTGGAAGCACTTGTCTCATTTTTCAAATCAAAGCTTCCTCAAGCAAAATGCTTGGAGACTGAATAACTTATGCATTCTATTAATCACAGAGGGTGGGGAATGATCCATCAAGTGCTTCAGATAGTTTGAGAGTGCTCCATCCTTGTAGAGCTTTCACTTCCCATTTCTCACAGACGAGTGCATTTGCCTCCTATGAATGATCTTTGTGATTCTTCCTCATCCAGAAATGGTTTCAGATTTATCTTCCTTCAACGTTGTGTTAAATGATGCTTGAATATTTATAAAAAGAGTAAATTCTAATTGGGGTTAGTCATAGATAGGAGGAAAGAGTAGTCATATGTTGTTTTCCTAAAGGGGGATAGTTCTTATTCTGCTTTCAGTGGGTCAAGTTTCATTGAAGTGTTACAGTTTAGATGGAAAAGAGTAACCACTCCAACTTCACAATGAACTTCTCTGATTTGAGACAGAAACAATATTGTTGCCTGATGTTTGTTCTGTGATTGCTGTTACTTCCTGCACTTAAGGTTGACTTTGGCCATGATGTTAAAATGATCCCAGTTAATATTATCAGAATTTTGTTCTTTATGCTTATACTGAGGAGAGGTGTCTTCTCTTTACCAGATAATGTCAACTAGACTCTCCCCAATAATGGCATTTAAATTCTTTGGGATGTGCTTAACTGCAGCTGGAGAAGGGGAATATCTTCAAAGATGTACAGACTATATCCAGTGATATATAGGCTGGCCCTTTGTCTCTTTTGGAGCTCATGATGTCAGAGCCGTGTGATAATTTCCCCAACTTTTTGAAGGAGTCTGTGTCTGCAGTGCAACAAAACAATGTTTCCTCCTGTTTTGTTGTTATAACTCGTGAATTTACATCCCATGTGTTACTGAAAGATGACATGAAATGAAAAAAGTCAATACTTCACTGAGAAATATATTGTGGTATTTCCTGCTATTACTAGAGGGGAATACCATTCCTCCTGCTCTCATCAAAGGTAGGAGGTTTGATGGTATAGCAAGGGGAGGTAGCCTCTGTACTGGAGATGGGTGGGATTCAAGAGTCATGTCTATCTTTGTTAGATAAGAGCAGGGGGGGAAAAAGGTTTATGCAGGGAAGCAGAGAGAAGGAAGATTAAAAGAATGGTTTGGGAAAATGAAGAGTAGGTTCAGAACTTCACATACATTGACACAGCTGGATAAAAGTGTCCTTGAGCTCAGAAATGCCTCATCCCAAAACTCCCACCAAAATGAGTAAAAACTGCATCCAGTCACTTCGGTAGGAGTGAACCCACAGATGAAAATTTTTGATTTTTGTTTTCATGAACTGTTGTTTTATAGCCTATATGTAGTCTACATCTTCATGGGTCTAAATTTAGAAATATTTTTGTCCAGCTACCAAGCTAGAGGGAGCTACAGAAAAATAAGGCTCCAAACCTTCTAAACAGAGTTCTGCTATTAACTGTTTCTAACATTTATGCCATTGATTATACTTCTAGCTTTCTAGAAAAAAATCACATTTTGCCCTCTGAATGGTTGTTTTAATTTGCTTCTGATGCACAGTCAGTTTTCATAGCACAGCAATCTGTTTCTCACTGTTTCTTCCTGTTTAAGGGAGCATCTATGTACACATCTGTACTCCCATTGCTATCCTTTGCTGTTAGTGCATTCCTTCAGACTGTCTTTAAAAACACCTTAAAACAGAGCTACTGTATTAATTATGTAAGACTTTTGTTGTGGTTATTGAGGAAAGGAAGACAAGCTAACAAATAAAAACAGGATGCCTTTTGTTGGAAGGACAAACTGTGTCC